>NC_092334.1:65589342-65896973 GCF_046630445.1 Rutidosis leptorrhynchoides
GATATCATCATATCTTTCATTATAAATATCCACCATATTTCTGAAGATATCTTCATAACTATTCTTATCGAAAATCATTAATCTCTTCCTGATATCATTGTTACATCATATAGAAACTGTTAGTTTCTATATTATGTAAACTTTCGAGCTTAAAATATGAATGTTATGGAAGTAATGTTGGAAACTGATGCATGAGTTAGTATAATATAATGACACTTGATCAACGTGATTATATTACAGTAAGTCATGCTGAGTTTCTAAAATGGAACATGATGATTCACAGATTATAACATCATCATGTGTCATGATACATAACTCTTTCATTATGCTTAACTTCTGAACATATCAAGAAAGTATATTCTTGATAGTTCTATTCTCAGTGATTCTGGTAATTTAACAAATCAAATCGTGTTATTACGTTCTTTCTTGCTTAGAACATTAAGTTCATTCAGAACTCCATACCTACAAATTCTGGACCAATACTTGTGAAAAGAAAAACAAAGGCATGAAGCTCTGAAATAGAAAGGAGGTATAAATCGCTGCAAATAAGAGAGAGCATTAACTGTGGATGACAATGATTATAGGAGACAGAAGCAGGGACACCGAAATATAAGAGAAAATATAAAGCCCAATGATGTTATGCGAGGGGTATATAAAATAGTTATTAATTTTAGCAGAAAACACTATTAAATACGATACAATTTTACACAAGATATTTATTTATTTATAGAATGGATATACTTAAACCTTGCTACAACACTTATAGGCAGTGTACCTAATCGTACAGTAGTGTAGTTTTTAGTAAGTCCGGTTCGTTCCACAGGGAAATCTTTAAACAAAGCTCAACGCTATATTAGTTTACTTTTATAAAAATACAAATATATATATAAGTAATATTATTATTATAAAGGGGGGTTTTTACCGTTTAATGACCGGTTTGTCGATTTTAAGACTTTAGTCGCAGTTAAAACCTAATGTAAAATATAAAATAAATACAAGACTTAAATTAAAGCGTAAAGTAAATAACGATAATGAAATTACGAATAATAAAAGTGCGATAAAATAAACTTGCGATAATTAAAAAGTACGATAATTAAAAATGCGATTAAATAACAATAAATAAAAGTGCGATAATTAGAAGTGCAATTAAATATAAAATAAAGGAAATTAAATATGAAATAAAAGAATTATGCTTATTTAAACTTCCGTAATCATGATGTTTGACGTGTTGATTTTAGTTTTATGCCCATGGGTTAATTGTCCTTTGTCCTGGATTATTCAATATGTCCGTCTGGTTTTTGTCCATAACAGTCCATCAGTCATAAATATAAAGTGCGAGTGTCCTCATCAAATTATTATTATACCCGAAGTTAAATATTCCAACTAATTGGGGATTCGAATTGTAACAAGGTTTTAATACTTTGTTTAATGAATACACCAGGTTATCGACTGCGTGTAAACCAAGGTTTTACTACTTTGTTAACAATTACACCAATTACCCTTGAATGTAATTTCACCCCTGTTTTAATTATTCTAGTGGCTATTAATCCATTCCCGTGTCCGGTTAAATGAACGATTATTCGTACATATAAATACCCCGCCCATCGTGTCCGATCGAGTGTATATGGTAATTTATAGGGACGCCCAATTGTAAATCTTTATATTAACATTAACAAACTTTCATTTAGTTAAACAAATATAAAGCCCATTAATAGCCCATAGTCTAATTTCCACAAGTGTCGTTCTTTTGTCCAAACCCCAATTATGGTACAAAGCCCAATTACCCAATTTTAGTAATTAGCCCAACATCATGATTACTTCGTTTTAAATAAGCATAATAATAACTTAGCTACGAGACATTAATATAAAAAGGTTGAACATAACTTACAATGATTAAAAATAGCGTAGCGTTACACGGACAGAATTTCGACTTACACCCTTACAACATTCGCTAACATACCCTTATTATTAAAATTAAAATTAAAATTAAAATATAAATTATATATATATATATCGTATATATTGAGAGAGATTAAAATTTTGTGTCTAAAACTCGGCAGAAAACTGGCTTTATATAGGACCTGACCAACATTTTCACTCCATGCGACTCGCATGGATTTGTGCCTCTGGCCATGCGAGTCGCATGGCCACCCTGGATCCAGCCAAATTGCTTTGTTTTCTTCTTGCCGACGTAATATAATAATAATAATATATATAATATATAATTATATATAATTATATATATTATATTATATTCTTGTGCATAGTAGACTAGATATTTTTGGTCCGTTGCGTCGGGCGTTTCTTCTTGGCTCAGGTCCCGGTTCCGGATTTTGGGACGTCTTCGCGTATTATTTTATATCGTGTACTTTGCGTCTTGTAACTTGTACTCTTGTCATTTTGAGACGTTCCTCATCAATATTTTGAACCTTTTTAGTTGTATCTTGTACTTTTTAGCTCTTTGGACCTTTTTGTCTTCAATTTGTCGAATCTGCCTTTTGTCTTCACTTTTTAATATTTAAACGAATATTGCTTGTAAATCGAACAATACCAACTAAAATCTTGTCTTTCTTGGGGAATAATGCTATGAAATATATGTTCGTTTTTAGCATTATCAAATATTCCCACACTTGAGCATTGCTTGTCCTCAAGCAATATTGTCTTGAAATACTAGAATCACTTCTTTATTCTTCATACTTTGTACATCAGTGATTTCTATACGGCGGTATAAACAATGGTAATAACGATATGGTTTACAGTCCCACATGACTATAAAAATTTAGATCCATTAAGGAAATTGGATCTTTATGAAAACATTTGATCTTTTGAAATCTAGTTTTTACCCTAGATAAGTTTTCCGGAATAACCCTTTACCGGTGTTTGCAAAATATTTTTGTGGGTTTGGTGGGTTTCAGATTTGAAAATTTTAGCTCAAAACTTGCGGTTTTGTGTCACCCACTTGCTAACCTTGTATTTGGAAAGCAACACGTCCAGTTTACTTGTCCCGTATATTACCTTTCGGTAAACTACCGTCCGGTTGTAAAGGAAAGCGTTGAACAAGCAACTGTTAAGGCAATGTCCCGTGACATGCTTTTGATTATGGTCTATAACGTGTCGGACGCAATTACTATCCTTGGTAGGAGCAATAGTAAAAGCTCACCCTTAAAATTTTTCGGTCTGGCACAAGGTCCTGTCTTTGACCATGCTATGCAACCACCGTTCTTACGGTTGACACCCGATTTAGTTCAGGTGACCTAATGAATTCCAGGTGAATTCCTAGGATTTTACGTTCAATGGTAATGAACGCATTGAAAATAGGGTTTTCAGAAAACAAATCGGTTTGTATTTTTGATCAAAATATTTTCTCGTTCAAGCTCGAGTTTAGATATCATTGAATTCCATGAGTTTGTAATTCTCAATCTTTAAGGTCAATCTCTAGGATTGAGTAATATCAGTCTTAAAAGCTGATTTTTAATCTTTAAGGAGATTATCCTTTCTGGGAATCTGATTCATTAGTCTTATCCAGCTAATTTGCATGGTGCCTCCCCATTGTACGAGATAAATCCTTCTCATGGTTAGGATAAATCTGACCACTTGGCGACCCTGTTTAATACTGAGGTCCGTGGATTTCCTGCTGATTTTAGTGATGACTTTTCTAGATTTTTTGTCAACCTACAGCTGGTCTGAACGACAACTTCATGACCTAAATCAAGAAGCGCGTGTCTTTTTCGGAAGACTTGACTTCCTTTTAATGATGGAATTGATTCATCGTGTAGATCCATCTCTTCTTTTCTTTCATCGGGTAAAACAGTTTAGTTTAGTCCAAAGCAAAAGTATTTTCAGTTATTTGTTATAGATATATGTGACATATGTTTAAAATAACTTGGTAAATTTTCCCACACTTGGCTTTTTATTTTTCTTTTTATCGTCCTCTATTCCATTTTAAATGAATTTTAACATTTTAATTTGTTTCGCAATTTATGTCCTTTCCGAGGTAACAATAATTTCGGTGTTAAAACCTAGTTTTATCGTTCATAAATATGTATAAACATGATTTTGAATTCATTTAATTGAAAATTTTGAAAAATTTTACTAGAATTGGGTAGTCAGTATATAAGACTAGGGCTGTTCTTTTTTATCAGAGAGCACTAGATTCTAATACAACTACTGCTTTACTAGTATTTTTAATGGTAACCAAGTGTTTAATATAAAAATTTTAAAATCCGAAAGAATTTAACCCCTTCCCACACTTAAGATCTTGCAATGCCCTAATTTGCAAGAAATCAGTAACAATTTAAATTATTGAGGGTGATTTGTGTGAAAATGATTAAATTTTTACCAAAGTTTCCAAATATATTGGCGTTTGTTTGCTGAATGATAAATGGTGCACATCATTTGTTCATTCCGTCTTGTTGCTATTTCACATATATTTTTCATCTTGTCGTCAAAATTTGTTGCTTTTGCTGAACTTAATGCCAGTCTTTGAAAATGCGTTGTTTTACCCTGTTTTGTGCATAAAAGAGAATACATACAATACAAATATAATCATACATGCAATTTGAAATGGAACTTTGGCATCCCACTTTCAAACTATAAGAAAAATATTAGTACACAATAATAATAAGAATATCAAACATTACATAAACGTAATAAAATGTTAAGTGTTTAAAATAAAAATAAAAATTAACAACTTATCTCTACTGATCAGGAGGTGGGTTAGGAGGATAATTAGGATAGGGATCCCAATTCATGTTCGCGTCCGGGTTCCATGGCTGATTATAGGTGAACTGGTATGCTGCGTCATAATCATATGAATCATAGGGTGGTCTCATTTCTGGCTGATGTGCGGGATAGTATGCGGGTCGGGTCGGATAATACATCTCGCCAGGCTGCAACTGGCTTATAATTTGGCGCTGATGATAATCCCATCGGCCATGCTCTCGTTGCCGGGAATGCTCGTAGTCATTCCGACGTTGCCATGCCTCGTACTGCATATGCCTATCATAGTTCGTCATGTATTCATCCTCCATACGAACGCCTAAATCAAGAGCAGTCTCCCGAACAACTCCTATAATGTTGTTCGCCTCTTCCATTTCATCATCCGAACCTCTTTCTACCTGTCGCTGAGGTCCCTCGTATCGATATACCCGACCACGTCTCATCAATAATACCCTTGCACCGTGATAAAGGTTTGAACTTATAGTTTCACCTCCGTCCTCTATTTCGTTCATTGGACCCCCTTGGTGCTTATCTACACCTAAATACTCTCCAATGAGAGTAATGAAAATACCACCACCTATAATACTCCCCGATTTCATCCCCGAAACTACATTAGCGAGATAATAACCAACACAATAGGGAATGTTAACGAAACTCCTCGGGTCTCTAATACACTTGAGGTAGAACAAATCGTTTACGGTCAATTTCTCCTTATTTCTTCCCCTTTGTGTAATTGTGTTTGCTAAGAATCTATGAATCACCCGGAGTTCAGCTCTGTCTATATCTAAGTATGTATGATTTCCACTGGCGTGAAATTCATTAAAGTGGGACATACGCCTCCAGATGGCGTTAATATCAAATTCCCTATCTACCCTTTCTCCTTGGGCAATCAGGCTATTACAGTCGGGGCTCAAAAGTTCAGCAGGGGTGTAAATCTGTAAGGCCCTAGCTAAATCTATCATGGACATTCTGTACATGCGTCCACCTAACAGAAATCTAATAAAGCTTCTATCATCTATCCTCCTAACATCACTGTTTAACTTAATAGTACTAAGTAATTCTATACACCATTCCCTATATATGGTTCTACGAATGGAAAATAGGCGCATCCAATCGTTAAACTGAGAATTACCATACCTTTGCACCAATAATTCCCGAATCGGTTCGGCAAGGTCAACTGTTTCCAAAGGTACCCAGTCAATTGCCCTTGGCATTTCAACAACCTTAAAGTAGAGAATGTGCATGTTCTTTTGATAATCTGGATACTCTATCCAACATCGATCAAATCTCAGATTTGGGTGTAACTGATCTTCATTAATGTCTAAGCTCAGAATCCTTTGATGTGGAGCGAATTGACGAAACTGATTCATGAATAATTGATCTTGATCGTGATATGGAATATGTTGCTCCTCCTGTTCTTCTTCTTCTTGTTGCATATGTTGTTCTTGTTCATGAAACATTTCCGGTTCGGGCTCTGGTTGCCTGGACGATGATGCTCCTGAACCTCCAGTATCGGCTCTCTGTAAAACACATTAAACACAAAAATTGTGCATCCAAATATGCATTAGTGTTAGCAAAATAATAACTTGAAACAATTATGATGACATGTTCAATTCATAACACATTTTATACACATTTTCTTAACAATAACAATTCTACATTTTTACATACGAAAATGTATACAATGTTTTATCACATTTAAACTCTTAAACATGTCAACAATAATCATTATAGCAATTAAACACTTGTTACATGGCATTCATGAAATGTCCCGTTCTTATTGATTAAAAACGTTCCATATTAATTGATTTCGTTGCGAGGTTTTGACCTCTATATGAGACGTTTTTCAAAGACTGCATTCATTTTAAAACAAACCATAACCTTTATTTCATCAATAAAGGTTTAAAAAGCTTTACGTAGATTATCAAATAATGATAATCTAAAATATCCTGTTTACACACGACCATTACATAATGGTTTACAATACAAATATGTTACAACAAAATAAGTTTCTTGAATGCAGTTTTTACACAATATCATACAAGCATGGACTCCAAATCTCGTCCTTATTTAAGTATGCGACAGCGGAAGCTCTTAATAATTACCTGAGAATAAACATGCTTAAAACGTCAACAAAAATGTTGGTGAGTTATAGGTTTAACCTATATATATCAAATCATAATAATAGACCACAAGATTTCATATTTCAATACACATCCCATACATAGAGATAAAAATCATTCATATGGTGAACACCTGGTAACCGACATTAACAAGATGCATATATAAGAATATCCCCATCATTCCGGGACACCCTTCGGATATGATATAAATTTCGAAGTACTAAAGCATCCGGTACTTTGGATGGGGTTTGTTAAGCCCAATAGATCTATCTTTAGGATTCGCGTCAATTAGGGTGTCTGTTCCCTAATTCTTAGATTACCAGACTTAATAAAAAGGGGCATATTCGATTTTGATAATTCAACCATAGAATGTAGTTTCACGTACTTGTGTCTATTTTGTAAATCATTTATAAAACATGCATGTATTCTCATCCCAAAAATATTAGATTTTAAAATGGGACTATAACTTACTTTCACAGATTTTTACTTCGTCGGGAAGTAAGATTTGGCCAGTGGTTGATTCACGAACCTATAACAATATATACATATATATCAAAGTATGTTCAAAATATATTTACAACACTTTTAATATATTTTGATGTTTTAAGTTTATTAAGTCAGCTGTCCTCGTTAGTAACCTACAACTAGTTGTCCACAGTTAGATGTACAGAAATAAATCGATAAATATTATCTTGAATCAATCCACGACCCAGTGTATACGTATCTCAGTATTGATCACAACTCAAACTATATATATTTTGGAATCAACCTCAACCCTGTATAGCTAACTCAAACATTACTGCATATAGAGTGTCTATGGTTGTTCCGAAATATATATAGATGTGTCGACATGATAGGTCGAAACATTGTATACGTGTCTATGGTATCTCAAGATTACATAATATACAATACAAGTTGATTAAGTTATGGTTGGAATAGATTTGTTACCAATTTTCACGTAGCTAAAATGAGAAAAATTATCCAATCTTGTTTTACCCATAACTTCTTCATTTTAAATCCGTTTTGAGTGAATCAAATTGCTATGGTTTCATATTGAACTCTATTTTATGAATCTAAACAGAAAAAGTATAGGTTTATAGTCGGAAAAATAAGTTACAAGTCGTTTTTATAAAGGTAGTCATTTCAGTCGAAAGAACGACGTCTAGATGACCATTTTAGAAAACATACTTCCACTTTGAGTTTAACCATAATTTTTGGATATAGTTTCATGTTCATAATAAAAATCATTTTCTCATAATAACAACTTTTAAATCAAAGTTTATCATAGTTTTTAATTAACTAACCCAAAACAGCCCGCGGTGTTACTACGACGGCGTAAATCCGGTTTTACGGTGTTTTTCGTGTTTCCAGGTTTTAAATCATTAAGTTAGCATATCATATAGATATAGAACATGTGTTTAGTTGATTTTAAAAGTCAAGTTAGAAGGATTAACTTTTGTTTGCGAACAAGTTTAGAATTCACTAAACTATGTTCTAGTGATTACAAGTTTAAACCTTCGAATAAGATAGCTTTATATGTATGAATCGAATGATGTTATGAACATCATTACTACCTTAAGTTCCTTGGATAAACCTACTGGAAAAGAGAAAAATGGATCTAGCTTCAATGGATCCTTGGATGGCTCGAAGTTCTTGAAGCAGAATCATGACACGAAAACAAGTTCAAGTAAGATCATCACTTAAAATAAGATTGTTATAGTTATAGAAATTGAACCAAAGTTTGAATATGATTATTACCTTGTATTAGAATGATAACCTACTGTAATAAACAAAGATTTCTTGAGGTTGGATGATCACCTTACAAGATTGGAAGTGAGCTAGCAAACTTGAAAGTATTCTTGATTTTATGAAACTAGAACTTTTGGAATTTATGAAGAACACTTAGAACTTGAAGATAGAACTTGAGAGAGATCAATTAGATGAAGAAAATTGAAGAATGAAAGTGTTTGTAGGTGTTTTTGGTCGTTGGTGTATGGATTAGATATAAAGGATATGTTATTTTGTTTTCATGTAAATAAGTCATGAATGATTACTCATATTTTTGTAATTTTATGAGATATTTCATGCTAGTTTCCAAATGATGGTTCCCACATATGTTAGGTGACTCACATGGGCTACTAAGAGCTGATCATTGGAGTGTATATACCAATAGTACATAGATCTAAAAGCTGTGTATTGTACGAGTACGAATACGGGTGCATACGAGTAGAATTGTTGATGAAACTGAACGAGGATGTAATTGTAAGCATTTTTGTTAAGTAGAAGTATTTTGATAAGTGTCTTGAAGTCTTTCAAAAGTGTATGAATACATATTAAAACACTACATGTATATACATTTTAACTGAGTCGTTAAGTCATCGTTAGTCGTTACATGTAAGTGTTGTTTTGAAACCTTTAGGTTAACGATCTTGTTAAATGTTGTTAACCCAATGTTTATAATATCAAAAGAGATTTTAAATTATTATATTATCATGATATTATGATGTACGAATATCTCTTAATATGATATATATATACATTAAATGTCGTTACAACGATAATCGTTACATATATGGCTCGTTTCAAAATCATTAAGTTAGTAGTCTTGTTTTTACATATGTAGTTCATTGTTAATATAATTAATGATATGTTTACTTATCATAATATCATGTTAACTATATATATAACCATATATATGTCATCATATAGTTTTTACAAGTTTTAACGTTCGTGAATCACCGGTCAACTTGGGTGGTCAATTGTCTATATGAAACCTATTTCAATTAATCAAGTCTTAACAAGTTTGATTGCTTAACATGTTGGAAACATTTAATCATGTAAATATCAATCTCAATTAATATATATAAACATGGAAAAGTTCGGGTCACTACAGTATCTACCCGTTAAATAAATTTCGTCCCGAAATTTTAAGCTGTTGAAGGTGTTGACGAATCTTCTGGAAATAGATGTGGGTATTTCTTCTTCATCTGATCTTCACGCTCCCAGGTGAACTCGGGTCCTCTACGAGCATTCCATCAAACCTTAACAATTGGTATCTTGTTTTGCTTAAGTCTTTTAACCTCACGATCCATTATTTCGACGGGTTCTTCGATGAATTGAAGTTTTTCGTTGATTTGGATTTCATCTAACGGAATAGTGAGATCTTCTTTAGCAAAACATTTCTTCAAATTCGAGACGTGGAAAGTGTTATGTACAGCCGCGAGTTGTTGAGGTAACTCAAGTCGGTAAGCTACTGGTCCAACACGATCAATAATCTTGAATGGTCCAATATACCTTGGATTTAATTTCCCTCGTTTACCAAATCGAACAACGCCTTTCCAAGGTGCAACTTTAAGCATGACCATCTCTCCAATTTCAAATTCTATATCTTTTCTTTTAATGTCAGCGTAGCTCTTTTGTCGACTTTGGGCGGTTTTCAACCGTTGTTGAATTTGGATGATCTTCTCGGTAGTTTCTTGTATAATCTCCGGACCCGTAATCTGTCTATCCCCCACTTCACTCCAACAAATCGGAGACCTGCACTTTCTACCATAAAGTGATCCAAACGGCGCCATCTCAATGCTTGAATGGTAGCTGTTGTTGTAGGAAAATTCTGCTAATGGTAGATGTCGATCCCAACTGTTTCCGAAATCAATAACACATGCTCGTAGCATGTCTTCAAGCGTTTGTATCGTCCTTTCGCTCTGCCCATCAGTTTGTGGATGATAGGCAGTACTCATGTCTAGACGAGTTCCTAATGCTTGCTGTAATGTCTGCCAGAATCTTGAAATAAATCTGCCATCCCTATCAGAGATAATAGAGATTGGTATTCCATGTCTGGAGATGACTTCCTTCAAATACAATCGTGCTAACTTCTCCATCTTGTCATCTTATCTTATTGGCAGGAAGTGTGCTGATTTGGTGAGACGATCAACTATTACCCAAATAGTATCAAAACCACTTGCAGTCCTTGGCAATTTAGTGATGAAATCCATGGTAATGTTTTCCCATTTCCATTCCGGGATTTCGGGTTGTTGAAGTAGACCTGATGGTTTCTGATGCTCAGCTTTGACCTTAGAACACGTCAAACATTCTCCTACGTATTTAGCAACATCGGCTTTCATACCCGGTCACCAAAAATGTTTCTTGAGATCCTTGTACATCTTTCCTGTTCCAGGATGTATTGAGTATCTGGTTTTATGAGCTTCTCTAAGTACCATTTCTCTCATATCTCCAAATTTTGGTACCCAAATCCTTTCAGCCCTATACCGGGTTCCGTCTTCCCGAATATTAAGATGCTTCTCCGATCCTTTGGGTATTTCATCCTTTAAATTTCCCTCTTTTAAAACTCCTTGTTGCGCCTCCTTTATTTGAGTAGTAAGGTTATTATGAATCATTATATTCATAGATTTCACTTAAATGGGTTCTCTGTCCTTCCTGCTCAAGGCATCGGCTACCACATTTGCCTTCCCCGGGTGGTAACGAATCTCAAAGTCGTAATCATTCAACAATTCAATCCACCTACGCTGCCTCATATTCAGTTGTTTCTGATTAAATATGTGTTGAAGACTTTTGTGGTCGGTATATATAATACTTTTGACCCCATATAAGTAGTGCCTCCAAGTCTTTAATGCAAAAATAACCGCGCCTAATTCCAAATCATGCGTCGTATAATTTTGTTCGTGAATCTTCAATTGTCTAGACGCATAAGCAATCACCTTCGTTCGTTGCATTAATACACAACCGAGACCTTGCTTTGATGCGTCACAATAAATCACAAAATTGTCATTCCCTTCAGGCAATGACAATATAGGTGCCGTAGTTAGCTTTTTCTTCAATAACTGAAACGCTTTCTCTTGTTCATCATTCCATTCAAATTTCTTCCCTTTATGCGTTAATGCAGTCAAGGGTTTTGCTATTCTGGAAAAGTCTTGGATGAACCTTCTGTAGTAACCATCTAGTCCTAAAAACTGGCGTATGTGTTTCGGAGTTTTCGAGGTTTCCCACTTTTCAACAGTTTCTATCTTTGCCGGATCCACCTTAATACCTTCTTTGTTCACTATGTGACCGAGGAATTGAACTTCTTCCAACCAAAATGCACACTTTGAAACTTAGCATACAATTCTTCCTTCCTCAATACTTCTAACACCATTCTCAAATGTTCACCGTGTTCTTGGTCATTCTTTGAGTAAATAAGTATGTCATCAATGAAAACAATGACAAACTTGTCAAGGTATGGTCCACACACTCGGTTCATAAGGTCCATGAACACAGCTGGTGCATTAGTTAAACCAAATGGCATGACCATAAACTCGTAATGACCGTAACGTGTTCTGAAAGCAGTCTTTGGAATATCATCTTCTTTCACCCGCATTTGATGATACCCGGAACGTAAGTCAATCTTTGAATAAACAGACGAGCCTTGTAGTTGATCAAATAAGTCGTCGATTCTCGGTAGTGGGTAGCGGTTCTTGATGGTAAGTTTGTTCAACTCTCGGTAGTCGATACACAACCTGAATGTACCATCTTTCTTCTTGACAAACAAAACAGGAGCTCCCCACGGTGATGTGCTTGGTCGAATGAAACCACACTCTAAAAGTTCTTGTAATTGGCTTTGCAGTTCTTTCATCTCGCTGGGTGCGAGTCTGTAAGGAGCACGAGCTATTGGTGCAGCTCCTGGTACAAGATCTATTTGAAATTCAACGGATCGATGTGGGGGTAATCCCGGTAATTCTTTCGGAAATACATCGGGAAATTCTTTTGCAATGGGAACATCATTGATGCTCTTTTCTTCAGTTTGTACTTTCTCGACGTGTGCTAGAACAGCATAGCAACCTTTTCTTATTAGTTTTTGTGCCTTCAAATTACTAATAAGATGTAGCTTCGTGTTGCCCTTTTCTCCGTACACCATTAAGGGTTTTCCTTTTTCTCGTATAATGCGAATTGCATTTTTGTAACAAACGATCTCTGCTTTCACTTCTTTCAACCAGTCCATACCGATTATCACATCAAAACTCCCTAACTCTACTGGTATCAAATCAATCTTAAATGTTTCGCTAACCATTTTAATTTCTCGATTCCGACATATATTATCTGCTGAAATTAATTTACCATTTGCTAATTCGAGTAAAAATTTACTATCCAAAGGCGTCAATGGACAACTTAATTTAGCACAAAAATCTTTACTCATATAGCTTCTATCCGCACCCGAATCAAATAAAACGTAAGCAGATTTATTGTCAATAAGAAACGTACCCGTAACAAGCTCCGGGTCTTCCTGTGCCTCTGCCGCATTAATATTGAAAACTCTTCCACGGCCTTGTCCATTCGTGTTCTCCTGGTTCGGGCAATTTCTAATAATGTGGCCCGGTTTTCCACATTTATAACAAACTACATTGGCATAACTTGCTCCGACACTACTTGCTCCGCCATTACTCGTTCCGACACCATTTGTTCCTTTTGTTCTATTAACCCCTGGTCCGTAGACCTCACACTTCGCCGCGCTATGACCATTTCTTTTACACTTGTTGCAAAATTTGGTGCAGAACCCCGAGTGATTCTTTTCACACCTTTGGCATAGCTGCTTCTGATTGTTGTTGTTGTTGCGGTTATTATTGTTGTTGGGATGATTGTTGTAGTTGCTGTTGTTGTTGTTGTTGTTGTTGTTGGGCCGTTTGTTGTAGTTGCGATTGATGTTGCGATTGTTGGGATAATTGCTGTGATTATTGTTGTAATTGCTGTTGTTGTTGTATTGGTGATTCTTATCACCGTTTTCCTCCCACTTTCTTTTGACTTGCTTCACATTGGCCTCTTCAGCAGTCTGTTCTTTAATTCTTTCTTCAATCTGGTTCACTAGTTTGTGAGCCATTCTACATGCCTGTTGTATGGAGGCGGGCTCGTGTGAACTTATATCTTCTTGGATTCTTTCCGGTAATCCTTTCACAAACGCGTCGATCTTCTCTTCCTCATCTTCGAATGCTCCCGGACACAATAGGCACAATTCTGTGAATCGTCTTTCGTACGTGGTAATATCAAATCCTTGGGTTCGTAACCCTCTAAGTTCTGTCTTGAGCTTATTGACCTCGGTTCTGGGACGGTACTTCTCGTTCATCAAGTGCTTGAATGCTGACCACGGTAGTGCGTACGCATCGCCTTGTCCCACTTGCTCTAGATAGGTATTCCACCATGTTAACGCAGAACCTATGAAGGTATGCGTAGCGTACTTCACTTTGTCCTCTTCAGTACACTTACTTATGGCAAACACCGATTCGACCTTCTCGGTCCACCGTTTCAATCCGATCGGTCCTTCGGTTCCATCAAATTCCAAAGGTTTGCAGGCAGTGAATTCTTTGTAGGTGCATCCTACACGATTTCCTGTACTGCTAGATCCAAGGTTATTGTTGGTATGTAGCGCAGCCTGTACTGCGGCTATGTTTGAAGCTAGAAAAGTACGGAATTCCTCTTCATTCATATTCACGGTGTGTCGAGTAGTCGGTGCCATTTCCTTCAAAATAGTTAAATGGAACAAGTTAATCATACAGAATATTAAGAGTAGTTAATAGTATTTCGTAGCATAATATGAACTCATTTATAAAAGCTTTTTCTTCATATTAGCGTTTTATAAGTTTAAATTCGGGTAGTACCTACCCGTTAAGTTCATACTTAGTAGCTAATATACAATTCAACTACTACAATTCTATATGAAAAACTGATTATAATAATATTTCGCGTTCAAACTTTTACACAATATTTTACAAACTTACAATACCGCTTATTTTACATATAGCATGAAATATAGCACACAATAAATTTGATACAAGATGGTTGTGAAGATAATTCTAGCTAGTACACAAGTCGTTCAGCAAAGGCAATAAAGACACGTAATTCATACGTCCAGAAACAAGTCATGCATTCTGGTTTTACTAGGACTACTTCCCATCCTTGGTCTTGTGGAACATAACCGTTATGGCCGTTGATAAGACAGCGTGTTGTAACGTCGTCAAAGGGACGAGGGTTACGTAATGTCCAACAGTCCCGTAACAATCTAAAAACCTCATTTCTTACCCCAATTACCGACTCCGTCACTTGTGGGAACGTTTTGTTTAATAGTTGTAGCCCGATGTTCTTGTTCTCACTTTGGTGAGAAGCGAACATTACTAATCCGTAAGCATAACATGCTTCTTTATGTTGCATGTTAGCCGCTTTTTCTAAATCACGAAGTCCAATATTCGGATATATTGAGTCAAAATAATTTCTTAACCCATTGCGTAAAATAGCATTTGGGTTCCCCGCAATATATGCGTCAAAGTAAACACATCGTAACTTATTGGTTTCCCAATGTGATATCCCCCATCTTTCAAACGAAAGTCTCTTATAAACCAAGACATTCTTGGAACGTTCTTCGAATGTCTTACAAACTGATCTCGCCTTAAATAGTTGTGCCGAAGAATTCTGACCGACTCTAGACAAGATTTCATCAATCATGTCTCCGGTTAGGTCTCTTAAAATATTGGGTTGTCTATCCATTTTGTGTTTTTATACTGTAAAATAGACAAGAGTTAGATTCATAAAAAAAAATACTTATTAATACAAGCAATTTTTACATATATCATAAAGCATAAGCACACTATATTACATATATTACACCACATGAATACAACTATCTTATTCCGACTCGCTTGTTTCTTCTTCTTCGGTTTTAGTTCGTTTTGCCAAGTTTCTAGGGATATATGATGTTCCCCTAATACGAGCCGTCGTGATCCACATTGGTTTAGAAAAACCTGGTGGTTTAGAGGTTCCCGGGTCATTGTTACAACTTAAGGACTTCGGGGGTTGACGATACATATAAAGTTCATCGGGGTTGGAATTAGATTTCTCTATTTTTATGCCCTTTCCCTTATTATTTTCTTTTGCCTTTTTAAATTCAGTTGGGGTAATTTCTATAACATCATCGGAATTCTCGTCGGAATCCGATTCATCGGAGAATTGGTAATCCTCCCAATATTTTGCTTCCTTGGCGGAAACACCATTGACCATAATTAACCTTGGTCGATTGGTTGAGGATTTTCTTTTACTTAACCATTTTATTATTTCCCCCACCGGTTCTATTTCTTCATCCGGTTCCGATTCTTCTTCCGGTTCCGATTCTTCTTCCGGTTCCGACTCTTCTTCCGGTTCCTCTTCGGGAACTTGTGAATCAGTCCACGAATCATTCCAATTTACATTTGACTCTTCATTATTATTAGGTGATTCAATGGGACTTGTTCTAGAGGTAGACATCTATCACATAATATCAAACGCGTTAAGAGATTAATATATCACATAATATTCACATGTTAAAAATATATAGTTTCCAACAAAATTTGTTAAGCAATCATTTTTCAAGTAAACACGGTCGAAGTCCAGACTCACTAATGCATCCTAACAAACTCGATAAGACACACTAATGCAAAATTCTGGTTCTCTAAGACCAACGCTCGGATACCAACTGAAATGTCCCGTTCTTATTGATTAAAAACGTTCCATATTAATTGATTTCGTTGCGAGGTTTTGACCTCTATATGAGACGTTTTTCAAAGACTGCATTCATTTTAAAACAAACCATAACCTTTATTTCATCAATAAAGGTTTAAAAAGCTTTACGTAGATTATCAAATAATGATAATCTAAAATATCCTGTTTACACACGACCATTACATAATGGTTTACAATACAAATATGTTACAACAAAATAAGTTTCTTGAATGCAGTTTTTACACAATATCATACAAGCATGGACTCCAAATCTCGTCCTTATTTAAGTATGCGACAGCGGAAGCTCTTAATAATTACCTGAGAATAAACATGCTTAAAATGTCAACAAAAATGTTGGTGAGTTATAGGTTTAACCTATATATATCAAATCATAATAATAGACCACAAGATTTCATATTTCAATACACATCCCATACATAGAGATAAAAATCATTCATATGGTGAACACCTGGTAACCGACATTAACAAGATGCATATATAAGAATATCCCCATCATTCCGGGACACCCTTCGGATATGATATAAATTTCGAAGTACTAAAGCATCCGGTACTTTGGATGGGGTTTGTTAAGCCCAATAGATCTATCTTTAGGATTCGCGTCAATTAGGGTGTCTGTTCCCTAATTCTTAGATTACCAGACTTAATAAAAAGGGGCATATTCGATTTTGATAATTCAACCATAGAATGTAGTTTCACGTACTTGTGTCTATTTTGTAAATCATTTATAAAACATGCATGTATTCTCATCCCAAAAATATTAGATTTTAAAAGTGGGACTATAACTTACTTTCACAGATTTTTACTTCGTCGGGAAGTAAGATTTGGCCACTGGTTGATTCACGAACCTATAACAATATATACATATATATCAAAGTATGTTCAAAATATATTTACAACACTTTTAATATATTTTGATGTTTTAAGTTTATTAAGTCAGCTGTCCTCGTTAGTAACCTACAACTAGTTGTCCACAGTTAGATGTACAGAAATAAATCGATAAATATTATCTTGAATCAATCCACGACCCAGTGTATACGTATCTCAGTATTGATCACAACTCAAACTATATATATTTTGGAATCAACCTCAACCCTGTATAGCTAACTCAAACATTACTGCATATAGAGTGTCTATGGTTGTTCCGAAATATATATAGATGTGTCGACATGATAGGTCGAAACATTTTATACGTGTCTATGGTATCTCAAGATTACATAATATACAATACAAGTTGATTAAGTTATGGTTGGAATAGATTTGTTACCAATTTTCACGTAGCTAAAATGAGAAAAATTATCCAATCTTGTTTTACCCATAACTTCTTCATTTTAAATCCGTTTTGAGTGAATCAAATTGCTATGGTTTCATATTGAACTCTATTTTATGAATCTAAACAGAAAAAGTATAGGTTTATAGTCGGAAAAATAAGTTACAAGTCATTTTTATAAAGGTAGTCATTTCAGTCGAAAGAACGACGTCTAGATGACCATTTTAGAAAACATACTTCCACTTTGAGTTTAACCATAATTTTTGGATATAGTTTCATGTTCATAATAAAAATCATTTTCTCATAATAACAACTTTTAAATCAAAGTTTATCATAGTTTTTAATTAACTAACCCAAAACAGCCCGCGGTGTTACTACGACGGCGTAAATCCGGTTTTACGGTGTTTTTCGTGTTTCCAGGTTTTAAATCATTAAGTTAGCATATCATATAGATATAGAACATGTGTTTAGTTGATTTTAAAAGTCAAGTTAGAAGGATTAACTTTTGTTTGCGAACAAGTTTAGAATTCACTAAACTATGTTCTAGTGATTACAAGTTTAAACCTTCGAATAAGATAGCTTTATATGTATGAATCGAATGATGTTATGAACATCATTACTACCTTAAGTTCCTTGGATAAACCTACTGGAAAAGAGAAAAATGGATCTAGCTTCAATGGATCCTTGGATGGCTCGAAGTTCTTGAAGCAGAATCATGACACGAAAACAAGTTCAAGTAAGATCATCACTTAAAATAAGATTGTTATAGTTATAGAAATTGAACCAAAGTTTGAATATGATTATTACCTTGTATTAGAATGATAACCTACTGTAATAAACAAAGATTTCTTGAGGTTGGATGATCACCTTACAAGATTGGAAGTGAGCTAGCAAACTTGAAAGTATTCTTGATTTTATGAAACTAGAACTTTTGGAATTTATGAAGAACACTTAGAACTTGAAGATAGAACTTGAGAGAGATCAATTAGATGAAGAAAATTGAAGAATGAAAGTGTTTGTAGGTGTTTTTGGTCGTTGGTGTATGGATTAGATATAAAGGATATGTTATTTTGTTTTCATGTAAATAAGTCATGAATGATTACTCATATTTTTGTAATTTTATGAGATATTTCATGCTAGTTTCCAAATGATGGTTCCCACATATGTTAGGTGACTCACATGGGCTACTAAGAGCTGATCATTGGAGTGTATATACCAATAGTACATACATCTAAAAGCTGTGTATTGTACGAGTACGAATACGGGTGCATACGAGTAGAATTGTTGATGAAACTGAACGAGGATGTAATTGTAAGCATTTTTGTTAAGTAGAAGTATTTTGATAAGTGTCTTGAAGTCTTTCAAAAGTGTATGAATACATATTAAAACACTACATGTATATACATTTTAACTGAGTCGTTAAGTCATCGTTAGTCGTTACATGTAAGTGTTGTTTTGAAACCTTTAGGTTAACGATCTTGTTAAATGTTGTTAACCCAATGTTTATAATATCAAAAGAGATTTTAAATTATTATATTATCATGATATTATGATGTACGAATATCTCTTAATATGATATATATATATACATTAAATGTCGTTACAACGATAATCGTTACATATATGGCTCGTTTCAAAATCATTAAGTTAGTAGTCTTGTTTTTACATATGTAGTTCATTGTTAATATAATTAATGATATGTTTACTTATCATAATATCATGTTAACTATATATATAACCATATATATGTCATCATATAGTTTTTACAAGTTTTAACGTTCGTGAATCACCGGTCAACTTGGGTGGTCAATTGTCTATATGAAACCTATTTCAATTAATCAAGTCTTAACAAGTTTGATTGCTTAACATGTTGGAAACATTTAATCATGTAAATATCAATCTCAATTAATATATATAAACATGGAAAAGTTCGGGTCACTACAATTCAAATCAAACTAGTGCTCATTTTCATATTTTTGTCAAGTCTACACTTTGTCAAATAAGCATATACGAAAAATGTACATCAAGTTCATAAGCATTTATCTTAAATAACATGCCAAAATAATCACTACTAGCAATGAAACAAGTTTCAAATGGCCTTTATATCAAATTATCCAAGTTCATGAATTTTTAGACTTAAAAAGTCCACTTTAATTCTCAAAAACATGTTTAGGCTCAAAGTTTGGATCAATTAACTACCTAAACATGTTACACTACTTAATTTAGCAACAATTCATGACAAAAATCGGCCATAACCTGTTTATATCAAAAAGCCCCAAATTGCTCAAGAACACAAACCCTAGATTCTTAAAAATTTGAAGTTTTTAGCTTCAATTCATGTTAAATAGCTTCTATCTAGGATATACATGCATAATATAACAACAATTTAGCTCTAATTACACCTAAATTTAACAAAATCAAAATATAAAATTTCTAGCTCAAGAACACAAAAATTCGAATTTAAAGAGATTAGGGGTGAAATCTTTACCTTTCTCCTGAAGGGGTTGAGACTACTGAATCTAGGCATGATTATTGTGAAATTTTTGCAAGAAATTTGGTGAAAATTGGTGAAAAATTGAGAGAGTTTGGGAGGTTTTCGTATGTGTTTGTGTGTGTATTGTGAGAGACAGAAGCAATTCGCTGGATAAATTGATCCTGTCCAGTTTTTGGCTGCCATGCGACTCGCATGGTATAAGCCTTTCCCCCATGCGAGTCGCATGGGGTGTAATTCTGGTATTATTTTTTTTTTTTTTTTTTTTTTATTTTTTATTTTTTTTTTTATAAAAACCTTATACTTTTAAAACATAAAATTTAAAAAATTTTGTTTCTTTTTAAGACGAGGTCGTTTCGGGACGATGCCCTAGTCCGCCCCTCGACAAAATTTTAAAATTTTGTCATTTTCAAGCGATTGTTTTAAAAGCTTAGATTTTTGGATTTTTTTAATTTTTTTGGCATACTTTAAATCAATAAGATTAAAAATAATGATAATAAAAGTTCTCGTCCCTCCCTCGGGTAAAGCAATTTCGGTTCAAAGACCTAGTCTTCAACTTACGACGAATTTTTAAAAATCATATTCTTAACTTAATGAGATAAAGTAAATTTTTGTTTTTAAATTCACACAACTTAAATATAAAATTCAAAATTAATATTAAAAATTCACACCAAACTTAAAATTTGAAATGCATAAAATTAAAATTTTATATTTTAAAAATTAAAAATTCACACCAAACTTATATTAATTTTTTTTTTCAAATATTTACAATTTTAAATATATTGTTTTTACAAAGTTTACAATATTAATTTAAGATTTAAATATTAATTTTAAAAATATGGTAAAAATAAAATTAAAAATCTTTTTGTCTTTTTATCCCACTTTAATCAATCAAATATTATCAAAAATATGCGCCCCTCTTTTCGGTAAAGTAATTTCGGTTCCAAGACCTAATTTAACTCATGACGAATTTTTGAAATATTTTGGGTTGATTGATTAAAGATATTTATACCTTAAGAATAAACGTTAAATTTCGCAGTGATGTAATAAATTTTTGAACGATATCAATAATTTCGGTCGCCAAACCTAATTTTATTTAATACCAATTTAATACTTTTTAGCGAACAAATTAGCGTTTATTATCAAAAGGTTAAAAAAAATAAAAATAAAAATAAAAACTGTACAGACATACCTGTGAAATAGATCTTAGTTATATGATATATTCCATTCATAAGATAGTCGGTTTAATTGGTTTTCCATGGCTGCATAGGCGTAACCTCGAGCATTCATTGTCTTTTCTTCTAAACATATGAACGGTCCGTCTCTGCATAAAGTAACAAATTCGGTATTTGAATAGGTTTGATTATTTGAACATTTACCTCCATGTGACCATTTTCCGCATTTGTGACATCGTTCTAGGTGTCGTGCTCTTCTTTTCGCTGCGGATTTTGATTTTCCTTTACCAAATTGTAACTTATTATCTTCGCATCTGGATCCTTTTCTAACTCCGTCCATTCTTTCTCTTATTACTGATACTAATTCACTCGGTAGTATGTCATTATTACGTTTAGTGATCAAAGCGTGTAGCATTAGACCATGGTTTAGTTCACAGGCAGTCTTCATTTCGTAAAAACCTAAAAAAATAAAAATTCAGAATGGGGGGAGAAGACTAGTTCTTTAGGGTCTGCTAGGGAAAGACCATACGTGTTCCATTTTCGAGAACTACACGAAAACAGACAATCTAACTCTAACAGAAATACATATTATCCTTTAAAGACTTGATTCTCCCCACACTTAGTTAGCTGTGGTGTCGAAATTGTGATTAACTTCATTGTCGACTTCCATCGGACCATGTATGTAATGTTTAACTCTGTGACCATTAACTTTAAATTCAATCCCATTTGAATTTATTAATTCTATCGTTCCGTATGGGAAAACTCTTTTGACTATGAATGGTCCAGACCATCTTGATTTCAATTTTCCAGGAAATAGCTTGAATCGTGAATTGAAAAGAAGAACTCTGTCTCCTTCTTTGAATTCTTTTGAACTTCTGATTCTTTTATCATGCCATTTCTTCGTTCTTTCTTTATAGATTAACGAATTTTCGTATGCTTCATGTCTTAATTCTTCTAATTCGTTTAGTTGACTTAATCGTAGACGTCCAGCTTCATATAAATCAAGATTACATGTCTTCAAAGCCCAAAATGCTTTGTGTTCAATTTCTACTGGAAGATGACATGCTTTTCCATAAACAAGTCTAAAAGGTGTGGTTCCAATTGGAGTTTTGTAGGCTGTTCTAAAAGCCCAGAGTGCATCCTCCAATTTAATGGACCATTCCTTCGAATTTGATCCTACGGTTTTCTCTAGAATACGTTTTAAAGCTCGGTTGGTATTTTCAACTTGTCCACTTGTTTGTGGATGATATGCGGTGGAGATTTTATGAGTTACTCCATATCTTTTAAGAACTTTCTCAAGTTGATTATTACAGAAATGAGTACCCCGATCACTTATTAAAGCTTTCGGTGTTCCAAACCTTGCAAAAAGACGTTTTAAAAAGTTGACTACAACTCGTGCATCGTTAGTTGGGAGAGCTTGTGCTTCCGCCCATTTAGATACATAATCAATGGCTACGAGTATATATAGATTATTATGAGATTTTGGAAATGGACCCATAAAGTCAATACCCCAAATGTCAAATACTTCACATACTTGGATGACATTTTGTGGCATTTCATCACGTTGACTTATTTTTCCGGTCCTTTGACATGCATCACAGGATTTGCAGAGAAGGTGTGCGTCTTTGTAAATTGTAGGCCAATAGAATCCAGCTTCATAAACTTTTCTTGCTGTTAGTTGAGGCCCATAATGCCCTCCTGTTGGTCCTGTGTGACAATGGTTTAAAATTTTACTAGCTTCATCTCCAAATACACATCGGCGTATTATTCCATCGGGACAACTTTTAAACAGATGTGGATCTTCCCAGAAATAGTGTTTTATATCACTGAAGAATTTCTTTCGTCTTTGGTACGATAATCCTTTTTCAAGGAATCCACAAACTAAGTAGTTTGCATAGTCTGCAAACCATGGGATTTCTTTATAATCTATCTTCAATAGATATTCATCAGGAAAGTTGTCTTGTATGGCTGATTCATTTAGAACTTCTAATTCGGGATTTTCAAGACGAGAAAGATGATCAGCGGCGAGATTTTCTGCTCCTCTTTTATCTCGGATTTCAATATCAAACTCTTGTAAGAGTAAGATCCAACGGATTAATCTTGGTTTAGCATCTTGTTTTGAAAATAGGTATCTAAGAGCAGAATGGTCGGTATAGACCACCGTTTTTGCTAGAACGAGATATGATCGAAATTTGTCAAAAGCAAAGACAATAGCAAGGAGTTCTTTTTCAGTAGTTGTATAGTTCGTTTGTGCTCCTTGTAATGTCTTACTAGCATAATATATAGGTTGAAATCGTTTTTCAATCCTTTGTCCTAAAACGGCTCCCATTGCAAAATCACTTGCATCGCACATTAGTTCAAATGGTAGATTCCAATTTGGTGTTATCATGATCGGTGCATTAGTGAGTTTTTCTTTAAGAATATTAAAAGATTTGATACATTCATCTGAAAAGATGAATGGCGCATCCTTTTCTGGGAGTTTATTCATAGGAGTGGCAATTTTAGAAAAATCTTTTATGAAACGTCGGTAAAAACCGGCATGCCCTAGAAAACTCCTAACTCCTCTTACATTTGTGGGATGTGGAAGTTTAGCAATTACATCTACTTTAGCTCTATCCACTTCAATTCCTTCTTTTGAAATTTTATGTCCAAGAACGATGCCTTCTTTCACCATGAAATGGCATTTCTCCCAATTAAGTACTAGATTTGATTTTTCGCATCTAATTAGCATTCGTTCCAGATTTACTAGACATGATTTAAATGTATCACCGAAGACTGAAAAGTCATCCATGAATACTTCCATGCATTCTTCTATCATGTCATGAAAAATCGCCATCATACACCTTTGAAAGGTTGCAGGGGCGTTACAAAGTCCAAATGGCATTCTTTTGTAAGCAAAAGTACCATAAGGGCACGTGAATGTGGTTTTCTCTTGGTCCTCGGGTGCTATTGGAATTTGAAAATATCCGGAAAATCCATCTAGAAAACAATAGTAACTATTTCCGGCTAATCTTTCCAACATTTGATCTATGAAAGGTAAGGGAAAGTGATCTTTTCTGGTGGCGTCATTTAATTTTCTATAATCAATACATACACGCCATCCTATTACAGTCCTAGTAGGAATAAGCTCATTTTTCTCATTTGTAATGACAGTCATGCCACCCTTCTTCGGCACGCATTGAACTGGGCTTACCCATGGACTATCAGAAATTGGATAAATTAAACCTGCATCTAGCAGTTTAATAATCTCTTTCTTAACTACAACTTGCATATTAGGATTTAGTCTTCGTTGGCGTTGCACATACGTTTTATGATCTTCTTCCATAAGGATTTTATGTGTGCAATACGAAGGACTTATTCCTTTAATATCATGAATCTTCCATGCAATGGCTGGTTTATGAGCTTTCAACATAGAAATGAGTTGTGATTTCTCATTTTCAGTAAGAGAAGACGATATTATTACAGGTAATTCAGATTCACCATGTAAATAAGCGTATTCCAAATGGTTTGGAAGTGGCTTTAACTCTAATTTCGGAGGTTCTTCTATCGATGATTTATATCGATATCTGTCTTCTTCTTTTAGCATTTGAATTTCTTCTGTTGTTGGTTCATATCCATTAGCTATAAGTGTAGCTAACATTTCAGCTTCATCAATTGGTTCATTACCTTCTCCTAAAGAACATTCTCCTGTTCCTTGTAATTCTGGAAATTCTTCTAATAATTCTGCATGTGCATCTATAGTTTGAATATAATAACATGTATCATCTGCAGATTGTGGTTGTTGCATGGCTCTATCCACTGAAAAGGTAACACTCTCATCCTCTATACTTAGGGTCAGTTTCTTACCGAACACGTCTATCATTGCTTTAGCCGTGTTTAAGAATGGTCTTCCTAATATGAGAGGAACTTGAGAATCTTCTTCCATGTCCAAAACAACAAAATCTACTGGAAATACTAAAGTACCAACTTTAACTAGCATGTTCTCCATTATCCCTCTAGGATATTTTATTGATCTATCGGCTAGTTGTATGCTTATTCTTGTTGGTTTCAATTCTCCAAGGTCTAGTTTAGCGTATAGTGAATACGGCATTAGATTTATACTAGCACCTAAATCAGCCAATGCTTCTATTGAACTAAGACTACCCAGAAAACATGGAATTGTGAAACTTCCTGGATCAGATAGTTTTTCTGGTATCTTATTCAACAGCACTGCTGAACAATTAGCATTCATAGTAACAGCCGAGAGTTCTTCCATTTTCTTTCTATTCGTGATTAGATCTTTCAAGAATTTAGCATATCTTGGCATTCCTGAAATCACATCAATGAAAGGAAGATTTACATTTATCTGTTTAAACATATCCAAGAATTTGGATTGCTCGGCTTCAAGTTTCTCTTTCTTCATTTTACTCGGGTAAGGAAGTGGTGGTTGGTATGGTTTAACATAAGGTTTATCCTTAACTGTGTTATCTTCATTAACCTTTTCAACTACCGGTTCTTTTTCCTTATCTTGATCAGGTTGTGGTTCTTGTGGAGTAGGAATAGTTTCATCAGAAGTTACAGGTATTTCAGGTGGTTTAAGTGTTGTACCACTTCTTGTGGTAATAGCTTTAGCTGTTTCATTCCGGGGGTTAGCGTTTGTATCGCTAGGTAGACTTCCCGGTTTTCTTTCACCTATTAACCTTGCTAGGTTACTTACTTCTTGTTCCAGATTTTGAATAGAAGCTTGTTGATTTCTAAATGCTTGAGCATTTTGTTCATTTGTTTGTTTTTGAGATGTGAAAAACTGCGTTTGAGTTTCAACTAGCTTCGTCATCATATCTTCTAAATTCGGCTTTTTATCATCGGTTTGTTGTGGTGGTTTGTTTTGAAAATTAGGTCTTTGCTGATTATAAGTATTATTGGATACTTGTTGATTGCTAGGACCTTGTTGGTTGTTGTATGGAATATTTCGGTTATAATTCTGGTTTTGATTGTAAATCGGTCTTGGCGGTTGATAATTATTCTGATAATTATTTCCAGGCCTTTGGTTTATGTATGAAATATTCTCTCTTTGTTCCATTGTTAATTCAATACTGAGACAATCTTTTATCAAATGTGGTCCTCCACACTGCTCACAACTAATTCGTATAGCATGAATATCTTTAGTCATCTTTTCCATTCGTCTCTCGAAAGCATCTATCTTTGCGGAAATGGAATCTAAGTCATGGCTAGAATCGGCTCTAGCTGCTTTAGATGATCTAATGATATCTTTTTCTTGGTGCCACTCATGTGAGTGGGAAGTAGTGTTATCAATAATTTTGTAAGCATCAGTTTCGGTTTTCTTCATAATAGAACCACCAGCTGCTATATCTATGTCTTTTCTTGTAGTGATGTCGCATCCTCGGTAGAATATTTGTACTATTTGACAGGTGTCTAAACCATGTTGCGGACATCCTCTTAATAACTTTCCATATCTTGTCCACGCCTCATATAGAGTTTCATTTGGCTTCTGTGTGAACGTAACAATTTCTGCTTGAAGTCTTACGGCTTTAGATGCAGGAAAAAATTGTTTAAGAAATTTGTCAACTAAAACATCCCATGTATCGATCGCCCCTTCAGGTAACGATTCCAACCAATCTTTGGCTTCTCCCTTTAAAGTCCAGGGAAATAACATGAGATATATCTGTTCATCCTCCACTTCTCGTATTTTAAATAGTGTGCAGATCCTATTAAAGGTACGTAGATGTTCATTTGGATCTTCCTTCGGCGCACCACTAAATTGGCATTGATTAGTCACCATGTGTAGAATTTGTCCTTTGATTTCATAATCTGGCGCATTAATGTCTGGATGAGTAATTGCGTGACCTTGGCCAGTGCGTTTAGCTCTCATTCGGTCTTCCATACTTAAAGGTTCCAGATTCTCCATAATTGAATTTGTTGAATCGGTATCACTAGATGATTCTGATTTAATAGTTCGTTCCTCAACAATCTCTGTTTGAATGATTGGTGGTTCCGGAGGAAAGTTTAATGGTTCAGGATCTATGAACCGTTCCTGAATATTTTCTGGATTCTCAATTGTGAGGTTGGGTTCAAAAAATGGATTATCGGAAATTTGAACTGAAGTACTTGGTCTACTGGATGACGATTCTAAAGAAAAATCAACGGCGGTTATATTTGTTAAACGATGTCTTGATCGAGTTACAGGTGGTGAACGTACAAAAGGTGATGAACGTCTTGCTCGGTGCATTCACTGAATATCCTATTAGTTTTTAAAAGGAAAGAAAAATTATAATAAGTTATCCAATCAATAGACTTTTCTGATTTTGCCCACGTTTCGAATAGCCAAAAGATGCAGCAGAGGGGCAGGATTCGTTTGGTCTCAATATAATTGAGGACTGTTTGGCTCCAATAACCCGGTCCACGTACAAATCCAACTATTACTACGAACCAGAAAATTTTGATGTCTATTAATTTAACCACTTAAAATAAATTTTCGTAATTTTAAGAAATTTAGATAAGAAGTAGAAAAAAAATTCTAAGTCCTAAAAACTAGAATAGCGAGAAATAAGAGAGAAAAAGAGTTCGTCGCAAAAGGTCGAAAAAGAAAAATGATTGAAAAATAAAAGGTGACGGAAAAATAAAAGAAACTTATAAAAACTTAAAAATACTTAACTAATTTAACCTTATTACTACAACTAACTTAAAATTATAATCGCAAATTGAAATTACTAATTGGAATGATAATTGGTACATAGTAAAAGGTGTCTAAAAATATTAAAGCTTACAAGGAAAAACTAAATCCCAAATGGAAATGACTTAAAAAGAAACTAAAACTTAAAAAGGCGTCGCAAAATTCTAAAGCACCTAAATCTTAGTCTAAAGAAAAAGCACTAAAGGAATTCTACGGCAAAGCCTAAAAATCTAGGAGTAAAAATAACTATAGCAAAAACTAAGTTTAAAATTAAATATGAGCTAAAAATACAAATATTACGCTACAACGATTAAAAAGGGACAAAATATAAAAAATATACAAAAAGTTGTAAAAGTATAATTTTTATAAAAATATTATTTTTATATTTTATAATAAAAGTATTAAGTTTATAATAAATAAAACTAGTTTAAAAGTAATATAAATAAAATAAAGTAAAAACTTAATTATAATAATAATAATAAGATTAGGGTTTAATAATAATAATAATATATTATACTCCGTAATAAATGCGTTTTTAGGGTTCGGTTGTGGTCTTGTCAGACCCCTCATGCGAGTCGCATGATTTAAGAGGGTGGGTCATGCGAGTCGCATGGATACCCTGAACTGGTTCAATTGGACTGGTTCAAATGACAGGTCACGTAATATTTAATATTTTATTTTCTGTTTTTTTTCTGTTTTAAATTTAAATAAAATATATATATATAATTAAAATAAAAACTTAAAAATAAACTTAAAATACTTTATAATTTTGTAAAAATAAAAGAAAAACTTAAAAATATACTTAAAATATTTTTTTTTTTTCGATTTTAAAAGCTCTTTTTTTTTATATATTTTTTAATTTTTAAAAATATAAATTTTACCAAAACTAATTATAACTTAAAAATTAAAAATATGGCGTTTCGCTTCGGCGAATATCCCCGGCAGCGGCGCCAAAAATACTTTGATGTTATGCGAGGGGTATATAAAATAGTTATTAATTTTAGCAGAAAACACTATTAAATACGATACAATTTTACACAAGATATTTATTTATTTATAGAATGGATATACTTAAACCTTGCTACAACACTTATAGGCAGTGTACCTAATCGTACAGTAGTGTAGTTTTTAGTAAGTCCGGTTCGTTCCACAGGGAAATCTTTAAACAAAGCTCAACGCTATATTAGTTTACTTTTATAAAAATACAAATATATATATAAGTAATATTATTATTATAAAGGGGGGTTTTTACCGTTTAATGACCGGTTTGTCGATTTTAAGACTTTAGTCGCAGTTAAAACCTAATGTAAAATATAAAATAAATACAAGACTTAAATTAAAGCGTAAAGTAAATAACGATAATGAAATTACGAATAATAAAAGTGCGATAAAATAAACTTGCGATAATTAAAAAGTACGATAATTAAAAATGCGATTAAATAACAATAAATAAAAGTGCGATAATTAGAAGTGCAATTAAATATAAAATAAAGGAAATTAAATATGAAATAAAAGAATTATGCTTATTTAAACTTCCGTAATCATGATGTTTGACGTGTTGATTTTAGTTTTATGCCCATGGGTTAATTGTCCTTTGTCCTGGATTATTCAATATGTCCGTCTGGTTTTTGTCCATAACAGTCCATCAGTCATAAATATAAAGTGCGAGTGTCCTCATCAAATTATTATTATACCCGAAGTTAAATATTCCAACTAATTGGGGATTCGAATTGTAACAAGGTTTTAATACTTTGTTTAATGAATACACCAGGTTATCGACTGCGTGTAAACCAAGGTTTTACTACTTTGTTAACAATTACACCAATTACCCTTGAATGTAATTTCACCCCTGTTTTAATTATTCTAGTGGCTATTAATCCATTCCCGTGTCCGGTTAAATGAACGATTATTCGTACATATAAATACCCCGCCCATCGTGTCCGATCGAGTGTATATGGTAATTTATAGGGACGCCCAATTGTAAATCTTTATATTAACATTAACAAACTTTCATTTAGTTAAACAAATATAAAGCCCATTAATAGCCCATAGTCTAATTTCCACAAGTGTCGTTCTTTTGTCCAAACCCCAATTATGGTACAAAGCCCAATTACCCAATTTTAGTAATTAGCCCAACATCATGATTACTTCATTTTAAATAAGCATAATAATAACTTAGCTACGAGACATTAATATAAAAAGGTTGAACATAACTTACAATGATTAAAAATAGCGTAGCGTTACACGGACAGAATTTCGACTTACACCCTTACAACATTCGCTAACATACCCTTATTATTAAAATTAAAATTAAAATTAAAATATAAATTATATATATATATATCGTATATATTGAGAGAGATTAAAATTTTGTGTCTAAAACTCGGCAGAAAACTGGCTTTATATAGGACCTGACCAACATTTTCACTCCATGCGACTCGCATGGATTTGTGCCTCTGGCCATGCGAGTCGCATGGCCACCCTGGATCCAGCCAAATTGCTTTGTTTTCTTCTTGCCGACGTAATATAATAATAATAATATATATAATATATAATTATATATAATTATATATATATTATATTATATTCTTGTGCATAGTAGACTAGATATTTTTGGTCCGTTGCGTCGGGGGTTTCTTCTTGGCTCAGGTCCCGGTTCCGGATTTTCGGACGTCTTCGCGTATTATTTTATATCGTGTACTTTGCGTCTTGTAACTTGTACTCTTGTCATTTTGAGACGTTCCTCATCAATATTTTGAACCTTTTTAGTTGTATCTTGTACTTTTTAGCTCTTTGGACCTTTTTGTCTTCAATTTGTCGAATCTGCCTTTTGTCTTCACTTTTTAATATTTAAACGAATATTGCTTGTAAATCGAACAATACCAACTAAAATCTTGTCTTTCTTGGGGAATAATGCTATGAAATATATGTTCGTTTTTAGCATTATCACCCAATAACAACACGGAGATTACAAACCGTAGATATTAATACGAATAGCAATATAAAGACACGATAGAATAAAGAATAGTACACCCCAAGGTAATAGTAGAAGTAAACAGATTCTTCTGGTGGAAGATGGAAAAGATGGATGACAGGAATGATAATTAGGAAAATATCAAGGATTAGAACGGGATTAAGCATTTTCACAATCTGTTGGATGTACGAAATAAGAAAGAAAGTGTAGGAATGGTGAGAATAATGGAACGGAAAAAGTTTAATTTATAATGGAAATATCAGACAGAGTAATCGAGGTAGATCATCGTATTTAATTATGGAGATCTTAATTTCCTTATACGCCGAAGAATCAAATCTTTTAAATTCCAAAGATCTTCTTTAAATCCCTTGAATTCCGGAATTCAACCAAGACAACGTCAAAAGTTAAGACGCACCTTGTTTTCTAAATTTAATCGTGACTACGTCAAAAGTTATAGAAAATCTCCATTTCTTCATCTCGATCTTTTGTGATAGCTTCATTCGTTCTCTTCGAATAATCGATTTATTTTATCTGTATTATTCAATAATGATAAAACTCTATTTATCGGCTCATATTCGTCAGGAAAACATATTTATTGTTAGCTATGACGACCTCACTCAAATTTCGGGACCAAATTTCTTTAACGGGTAGGTACTGTGATGACCCGGGAATTTCCGACCAAATTTAAATTTGAATCTTATATGGTTTCGACACGATAAGCAAAGGTTGTAATGTTAGAGTCTCAAAACCTTTGAATATATTTATTATTTGTTTATTTAAATTATAAATAGAAAACAAAAATTACAGATGTATATATGTACGCGTAATATAATCACTGTCTATTATTTATCTTCTTTGCTATTAGCCTCGTGACCCTTTGTCAATTGAATTATCACAACCAAACAAATTTAATCAATTAAGTATGCTAAAGTTATCCTTCAATCACATGTGTATACTTGTTGTCTGATGTTATTCGAAGGAAGAAAAATCACAGCAATAACTCTGCTATTTTTTTTTATTTCGTAACCCCACTTTTATCCATAATCGATTTTCGAAATCAACTCCAAAATCTAATAATGCAGATGTGTTAGGAAGCATCCATTAAAACTATCTGTAAGTTTTTACGTATCAATTCCCTCAATTGATTCCCAATTTCAAGGTCAAACTTTAAATTTAAAAAGTCAACCCAAGTGTTCTTGAGGAAAATTCGAATTAGTGTTTATGTTTCAAGTCCAATTAACGATTCCAATAGTTTTTATATATGTTTATCAAACTATTTTAAGTTATAATCAAAGTCTAATACTTGATCAATTCGTAAATCAATTTTTTTTTTTAAAAAACCAAACAGCGACGAGCAGTTTGTGCTGCTTCTGTTTTTTTTTTTTGTTTCATTTTGATTATTTCAATTACTCGCGAATAAAATTTTCGGTGTGGGATATCATATCCTAAATCCGTTCTGATACTTATATTTAAGTTGAAAAGAAGATTGATCGATTGGTTTTAATATTGAGAAGGAAGAAGATGAAGAAGGGAAATAGAAAGAACAGATTAAATATAATTAGGACGTATTAAAAATCAGAAAAGTAAGGAACAGCTGGATGGTTTGAAGGGGTCTCGGGGTAGCGAGAGGTCGGGGGTTCAAGCCCTGGACTGGGCAACATTCTTTTCAGAAACCTATTTTAAATGAGGTAGTTATTTAATCATTAATATTACTTTTAATTTTATTATTATCATTATTATTATTGATATTGTTATTGTTATTATTATTATTATTGTTGTTATTATTACTAATTACTAATTATTATTATTAGGATTATTATTATTATTATTATTGTTACCATGAATATTGTTATTGTTATTACTATTATTATTTGTATTATTATTAAGTATTAGTATTATCGTTATCATTATTACTAGAATTATTATGATTATGAAAATAAAAAGTTTCAATGATATCGTTTAGGACAATTATAAGATAAGAATTTTAAAAATGAATAAATGTTAATATGAAAAATGATAAAATTATAATTAAGATTCAAATGGAGTATTATTATTATTATTATTATTATTATTATTATTATTATTATTATTATCCTTATATTTATAATTATTATTTTTTGTTTACAAACAAAAGGTATTTCTATGAAAGTATATATTTATTACATATATCATAAGTGCACTAATATTAGATTCTAATATATTAACTAATATAATATTACTTATATTAATATAACATTTAGTAGAATATATATATCGTATAAGTATTATAACGAATTATAAGAATTAGTATATTTATGTATAAAAATATTAATCTTTATATATACATATATATTACAGGATATACATAAACTTAGTTGATTAATATTACAACGTGTTAATATATATATACTTGATATAGGTTCGTGAATCCGAGGCCAACCCTGCATTGTTCAATATAGCCATATGTATTTTTACTACAAAATACATTAGGTGAGTTTTCATTTACTCCCTTTTACTCTTTACATTTTTGGGACTGAGAATACATCCGCTGTTTTTATAACTGCTTTATTAAATGCTTTTGAAATATATTTAGAACTGCGAATACATGCAAATGCTTTATTAACTGTTTTACAATATTTATATGCGTGAGTTTCATTTGCCTTTTTACCCTTTATATTTTTGGGCTGAGAATACATGCGCAATTTTTATAAATGTTTTACGAAATAGACACAAGTAATCGAAACTAAATTATATGGTTGAATTATCGAAATCGAATATGCCCCTTTTTATTAAGTCTGGTAATCTAAGAATTGGGGAACAGACACCCTAATTGACGCGAATCCTAAAGATAGATCTATCGGGCCCAACAAGCCCCATCCAAAGTACCGGATGCTTTAGTACTTCGAAATTTATATCATGTCCGAAGGAGGATCCCGGAATGATGGGTATATTCTTATATGCATCTTGTTAATGTCGGTTACCAGGTGTTCATCCATATGAATGATATTTTTGTCTCTATGCATGGGACGTATATTTATGAGAAATGGAAATGAAAATCTTGTGGTCTATTAAAATTATGAAATGATTATTTATGTTAAACTAATGAACTCACCAACCTTTTGGTTGACACTTTAAAGCATGTTTATTCTCAGGTACGAAAGAAATCTTCCGCTGTGCTTTTGCTAATCTTAGAGATATTAATTGGAGTCATTCATGACATATTTCAAAAGGCGTTGCATTCGAGTCGTTGAGTTCATCAAGATTATTATTAAGTCAATTATAGTAAGATATATTATGAAATGGTATGTATGTCGTCAACTTTAGATGTAATGAAAGATTGTCTTTTCAAAACGAATGCAATGTTTGTAAAATGTATCATATAGAGGTCAAATACCTCGCGATGTAATCAACTGTTGTGAATCGTTTATAATTGATAAGGACTTCGTCCGGATGGATTAGGACGGGTCTCTACAACTAGGCACCCAAATCCTTCCGGCAAAATATCAGAGTCCGGTCTCCTTAACTTCGAATCGAGAGGTGAGGACGTTCAAGTGTTCGAGAGAGATGTTTTCATCCTTGAGAGCCTCGTCTTGGGCTACACGAATTTGACTATTGAGGTTGGTGTGAATGGTGATGTTTAAAGCTCGGAATCGAAGAGTCACCGCTCTTTCTTTTCTACTTAAGGCATCGGCTACTACATTTGCCTTTCCGGGATGGTAACGAAGCTCACAATCGTAATCGTTTAAAGTTTCGATCCACCTTCGTTGTCTCATGTTTAGTTGCTTTTGGTCGAAGATGTGTTGAAGGCTTTTGTGATCGGTGAAGATAGTACTTTTGGTTCCATAAAGATAGTGTCTCCACATTTTAAGTGCAAAGACAACGGCTCCGAGTTCGAGATCATGTGTCGTGTAGTTCCGTTCATGAATTTTCAATTGTCGAGAGGCATAAGCAATGACTTTCTTTCGTTGCATTAATACACACCCAAAACCATGTTTCGAGTCATCGCAATACACAACAAAATCATCATTGCCTTCGGGGAGTGACAAGATAGGAGCGGGGGTTAACTTTGTTTTCAAGATTTGGAATGCGAATTCTTGTTCAGTTGCCCAAACGAATTTTCTTCCCTTATGAGTTAACGCGGTTAGAGGACGAGCAACCAAAGAGAAATCTTTGATGAATCTACGATATTATCCGGCGAGACCCAAGAATTGACGAATGTGAGTAGGAGTAGTAGGAGTCTCCCATTTACTAATGGCTTCTATTTTTGATGGATCGACTTTAATACCTTGATCGCATACAACGTGACCAAGAAATTGAACTTCCTTCAACCAAAATTCACACTTGGATAATTTGGCATAGAGTCGTTCTTGTCTTAAAAGTTCAAGCACAAGTCGGAGATGTTCCTCGTGTTCTTCTTCGCTCTTAGAATAGACCAAAATATCATCGATGAACACGATAACGAATTTGTCGAGGTATGGTTTGCACACGCGGTTCATAAGATCCATGAACACCGTCGGTGCGTTAGTGAGACCAAATGGCATTACAAGAAATTCATAACTACCGTAACGAGTCCGTAAAGCGGTTTTGGAGACATCTTCCCCCTTAACCCTTAATTGATGATAACCCGAGCAGAGATCAATTTTTGAATATACACGAGATCCTTGTAGTTGATCAAAGAGGTCATCGATGCGAGGAATAGGATATCGGTTCTTAACCATCAATTTATTTAGTTCACGATAATTGATGCACATTCGTAGGGATCCATCTTTCTTTTTAACAAATAAAATCGGAGCGCCCCATGGTGAATGGCTAGGTTGGATGAAACCACGGTCAAGTAGTTCTTGGATTTGACTTTGCAATTCTTGCATTTCAGATAGAGCAAGTCTATACAGCGCACATGCTACGGGTGCGGCTCTCGAAATAAGATCGATTTGGAATTCAACCGGTCGATGAGGTGGAAGACCCGGTAATTCGTCAGGAAATACATCGGAAAAGTCACTAACAATTGGCACATCATCGATATGCTTCTTATCGGACTCGAATTTCTTAACATGGGCAAGGATTGCAAACAACCCTTACGGAGTAGTTTTCTAACCTTAAGGCTCGAAACGAGGTTGAGTCCGGTGCAACTCTTATCACCATAAACAATCAAGGGTTCACCATTCTCGATAGGAATTCGGATTGCGTTAAGATCACAAAGGATGTGAGATTTTGTTTTGGCTAACCAATTCATACCGATTATTACATCGAAGCTTCCTAGTTCCATGGGTATCAAGTCAATTTCAAACTCATTACCCAAAATGTTTAACGTACACCCCCGGTAATATGTGTTGGCACTCAATAGTTTCCCGTTGGCCACTTTAATGGTATAAGTGGTATCTAGTGGAAGTGGTGGAGTGCTAAAAGAATGAGTCAAAGTCTTGGATACAAAACTCATATCGGCACCAGAATCGAATAAACAACTAACATAAGTGTTGTTGAGAAGAAACGTACCCGTGACTAATTCATTGTCATCTCGGGCTTCCTCGGTGTTGATGTTGAAAGCTCGGCCGCGTGTATTGGGGTTATCTTTCTTCTTCGGGCATGCGTTTCTATAATGGCCCGTTTGGCCACATTCGTAACAAGTGACCGTCTTTGGTGCATTGGGTCCCTTTTGAGCAACGGGAGCGGTGTTTCTACATTCGTGGGCCAAATGGCCACTCTTTTGACACTTGATACAAAACGGCCTCCCACATTCACCCAAATGATGTTTGTGGCACTTATTGCAATATGGCAAAGCTCTGGCATAACCTTTCTTGCCGTCGGAAGTGAAAGGATTTTTGGTGGAAGTGTTGTTGTAGTTGCTTGATGGAGTGGCTTCCCATTTTCTTTTGTTGCCACCCGATTTGTCCTCGGCCTTTGGTGCCGGTACTACGATTTCGTCCACCGTTTCTATCAATTGGCGGGTCATTTTCAAAGCTTCTTGATGATTAGCGGGTTTGGATGACATTACTCCATGTTTGATGCTCTTTGGGAGGCCATCCATGTAAAGTTCGACTCGGAGGGATTTGGGAGTCACGAGAGCCGGGCACATTAAGGCTAGCTCGGAGAATCGTTGATTACAAGCCTTGAGATCGTTTCCGGCCACCTTTAAAGTTCTTAGCTCTTGTTCGAGCTTTCGGGTTTCTTCACGAGGAAAGTATTCGGTGATCATCTTTTCCCTCAAATCGGCCCAAGAGAGGGCGTGAGCTTCATCGGTACCCACTGATTGTACATAGGTGTTCCACCATGTGAGAGCGACACCGGCGAAAGTGTGGGTGGAGTATTTGACCTTGTCTTGGTCCCGACAACCGCTTATGCTAAAGATGGCTTCTGTTTGCTCAAACCATCGGGTGAGCACTGCCGGTCCCCCGGTTCCATCAAAAGTGTGAGGTTTACACCCCATGAAGGATTTGTAGGAGCACCCTTCGCTTGAGTTACCGGCTCCTTGATTGTTGTTGTTCTTGTTGTGGTTGTTGTTATTGTTGTTGGAGGAGTGACCGGCCATGGCCGCATCCACGGCGGTGGCTATCATTCGTTGAAGGGCTTGTTCGGGAGTCTCATGGCGTGGCACACGGCGAGGAGGCATTGTTCCTTCAAAACACAAGAATACCGTTGATTAGTATTTTCAATAATACTAATCATGATATGGAATAAGGATAGAGAGAAAATTTTCCTTGACTCGCCTTAAATTCTTTACGTCATAATGTCGGAACGTTCATATGAGTCACCGTAATATAATCCCGGAAATTATATTACCCTAATTCATATGTGCATTCGACATTATTTCATATAGTCAAGGTGGCGTGTCAATCAAATTAAGCTACGTACGATTAAGATGAATTAAGAGTTAGATATGAATAGAGAGTTCGAGTATAAATGCACAAGTAGTCAAGTAATTCCTACTTCAAGTCTATATGCCGGTTGTAGTCTAGACTCACTAATGTACCCTATGACTCGGGGTTGACACCAATGAACTCTAAATCCCTACAACCAACGCTCTGATACCATCTGTAGCGACCCGACAAAATCGTCATTGACGGCGCCGTCTACTTAGGTCCCGTTACGTGGTCATAAGTCTTTAAAACAACGTTTGACCAAAAACACATGTCGCATTCATTTCAAAAGTGAGGATGTTTCAAGGTTTACAAAAGTAGTTCATTGACGAATTACATTACAAAGTTTAAAGTACAATTGAAATCTATGCGACACAATTTGATTATCAAAAGATGCTCCACGTCTGCATGTATACTCGACATCCAAGCAAGTATCAAAAAGTAAGCAGAAGCATGTATCCATAAGCATTCAAGGACCCGAGAAAACATAGAAGAATCTGTCAACGAAAACGTTGGTGAAATCATAGTTGTATGTATAAAGTAAGTTTTAAATCACAGGATTTAGTATGAATCGTTTATCAAGCGTATACATCTCAAAAGATGTGTTTGTATCACGAGCACCCAATTATCAAGCTTAACTGAATCTTACCTCTGCATAATAGTGTTAGAACCTACACTATATTTCGAAAATACGTTTCATTCATCCGAATGAGGGTTCTTCAAACCCGTATGGCCACACAACATAAGTTCTCGCTTACACCCTGCAAGTGTAACTAATGATAATTGGACTTGAGGATTTATGTTCTAACTCGTATGTATCTTTGCTTTCGTATTTGTATTCAATGTATAAGAGTATGAAAGTATACATATACATATGAGATGTATATAAGTAAGTAATGTATATGTTTCTCAACCCACGATTTAAAAGTATAAAAGAATTTGAAAAGGTGGGACTATGATCTCACCTTGAGTGCACGTATGTAAAAGTACTTCAACAAGTAAACGTGTGCAAGAAAGAATGATAGTCTTGACCTAAACAAATAGGTTTATATCAATATCGGTAAACACGGTCGGTCAAAGTGTTCAATTAGTCCTATGGCTCGTTACGACTCGATTACTATAACATGTGAGTCAAATTGTCACGTTTCATGCAAGATACAAGTATAAAAGCATGTTAGAACAATTGCATAAGTATTTGGTTAAGTTTGATTGAAAGTCAACTTTTGTCGGGTCAAAGTCAACGAAAAAGTCAACACATTCGGGTCGGGGTCCTGAACTATTTTTCTGAGGTTTTAATCATATATGAGCATGTTAGAACAAGTTACATGTGAATCGGAGGTCCATAGCATGGCAAACATTTTTCGTAAAATGACCAAACAAAACAGTCACTGGCAGTGCAACTGGACGGCGTCCAGATTTACTGGACGGCGTCCAAGAATCTGGACAGCGTCCAGATTGATATACAGGTCTGCTATGCTGAAACACACAAGTTAACGAACCAAAACACAACCAAACACAATTTATGATCCGAAAACACTTAAAACATGTATCTTATATCATCGGAAAGGTATTTTGACAAGGAAGACAACTAAGCACATTTCATCAATCAATCTACCACTTACAACAACCAAAACCGCATTTAATATTAATCATTAATGACATTCAAGCTCATAAATGCAAATCAATGATTCAGAAACTTAACACACACAAATTATACGCCTTTTCGTAGGTAATTACGCATACAATACAACCTAACAACAACCAATAGCATTTCATAACATTCAAGGCATCAAAAGTTCATATTTAGTTCCATCAAACCCTAACCAACATCATCAAAATCAATAATCAAGTTTATGGAGTTTTCTAAAGCAACCTACACATCAAATTGAAACTAGTGATACTAGTAACACAATTACAACATGAACTTTTAACATCTAACAACATATAAACCACCAAAACTCAAGATTAAGCAAGTATTCTTTCAAGTTGAGCTAGTTACTCCAAAATAGCAAGAACGAGCATACAAATCACATAATCATGCTAGACTCGAGCCATAGACACTAATTAACAACTTTATAAGTTAAAAACATCAAGAACACAAAATCTAGTGATTTTAAAAAGTTACCCAAACTTGATGAAATTGGTATGGAATCGAAGAGGACAATGCAAGGATTCCGAAGATGTAATTTGTTTAGATTTATGCTTGCTCGATTTGAAATAGATGATGATTCTTTAGATTTGGAGTTTGAGAGAAAATGGAGGAAGTAGTAGAGAGAAAGAGATGGATAAATGGATGAGAATGAATGTTGACCACTTTGACCTAGTAACATCTTTGGTCATTTGGCAAGTCTAGTCCCTCTAGTTTCATTCGAGTGCGTGAATTACCTAAACGAGATAATTTAAAACGCGTATTAGCGGGAGATGTTATAAATATATAACGGACTTTAAAAAAAATAAACGGAAAAAGGCGGGATGTTATATATTACATGCTGGAAGTTTATAATATCTATGATGAAACAATATGATAATTAAATATATAGTACTTATATAGATTAAACATTATAATTACATATATTGTATGATAAATAAAATGCAAACACATATTACATAAGATGTATAAATATCCAATATTCAATATACGTTATATATAAGTTACTAAATTTAATAGAGTGTGATATCAAAACATGCAAGGTAATTACAAGTTGAAATATAAGTTATTATACTGATATTGTTATTATTACTTTCCTTATTGTCATTAAAATAAATATTAATATTAATATTAAAATTTGTATTATCACATACCACGCATAAATATGAAGTATATATATATAAATTGTTATAGTATTATTATTACTAATATTATTATTATCATTAATAACATTAATATTATTATAATTACTATTATTATTGATAATATTATTGTTATAAAACCATCCAGGCATAGCCTGGGTGGCCACCAGGACTTCCAATGAAGCAAGAGGTCACGGGTTCGATTCCCTTCAAGGCAAATACCTTGGGGAGAGCTCCATTTAGTGACTGATTGACTAGAAGATGCTTTGCCTGGTAGCGGTGGAGGCCTGGCTTGCCGTTTACCCGGGGTTTACCAACTAGAGGGGAGCCATTATGGCTCGTCGCTAGGGGGGTTCCTCGTAAAAAAAAAATATATTATTGTTATAAATTTCATGGATTATTATTATCTTTATCATTAATAATAATATTACTATTATTACTAGTATATTATTGTTATTATATTATCATATTATTATTATCATTTTATTATTATCAATATTATAAATTACTAATAAATTTATTAAGATCATTATTATTATTATTATTATTAAGTATTTTAATTATTATTAACATTATTAATCATTAATATTATTTATATAAAAATTATATATGTATTGATTGGAATCAAAATCTGTTTGATGTAGCAATCATACTGTGTAAACTTTATTTTTCTGTCTCTAAAGATAGTACCAATCACGACCTAATCAGTATAACAATCCAAGAACCAGTTAACAATCGATTCATTCTTTTTGTTATTTATTTATTTTTTCTTCTTTCCCTTGTCTGATACAGAGAACCTGTCAACACCAATTTGATATAAAACGAGCCATACGAGTTGTTAAGATATACCCTACGACTTACAATATCATTTATCAATCGTTAATTGAAGCTGCATTTTTTTTCTCGATCAAATTAAACAGAAAAGAAAGCTGAACCCATTTTATTCCCTGTTCTTGAAATTTTTCCAAAAACTCGATTTCGAATCAAATCCCAAAATGTAAAAATGCCATTGTGTTTGAAACCTCCTATTTAAACTGTCTGCAAAAGCTCAAACTCCAATTCTTCCTATAGAAAACGAATTCATGAGTCAAATTTTCGTTTTAAAAAGTCAAACGAATCGTTTATCACCAAATTCATTTTTGTTTTGATGTTACAGATCCAATTATGTATTTAGAAAGTTTATAACTGACATTTAGAACCTTTTTCAAGAAGAAATTGTGATCTGAAAACATCTTAAATTCAAAATGAGAAGTTGAGTTGTTCATCGAAGTTCAGACTATCGCTGGTTCTTTTTTTAAATTTTCTGTTAATCTCAATTATTCCATTAAATCGTTTCTATTGTTGTTCAATCTTAAAATCTATTAAAACGTTTTAAGGTTATAGTTAATTGTACTATGGTCGATCGAGCTGGGGAAGGAGAAAGTAGAAAACAACTGAATACGTGTTATAGTTAATTAAACTGAGTATAAATCAGAAAATAATGGGACGGAAGAGTGGTCAGGGTGTTGTGTTGTGTAACAGGAGGTCTCGGGTTCGAGTCTCGTTGTGGGCAATTCTTTTTACACAAAGCTTTAAAGGGTATAAATCTTTTATTTTTTTTATTTCTATTATTATTATTATTATTATTATTATTATTATTATTATTATTATTATTATTATTATTATTATTATTATTATTATGGTTATCACAAGTATTATGATTATTATTATTAATACCATTACTAATGAATGTATTATAATTTTTAACATGACTAGGATTATTATTAGTACCATTTATTAGTTATTAGGATTATTATTATTATTAACTTAAGTATCATTATATAAATATTAGAGTTATTATTATTATTATTATTATTATTATTATTATTATCAACATGTGTATTATTATAAATATTATCAATATTATTATTGTGATTACAATTATTAGTATTGTTATTATTAAAAATTACTATTACTATTATTATGGTTAAGTTAATTATTAATAATAATATGATAATGCCATTACATATTATTATCATTTAAAACGAGTATTATTAACATAACCGTACATATTATTATCACTATTAATATTAATACTAAGATTATTATTATTGTTACCAAGAACATGATTATAAGCATTAGTAGTTGTATTATCATGAGTATTACTATTAGGTAATTACTAATATCGTTATCATAACCCTAGTTACAATTATAATTATTATTATTATTATTGTTATTACTAATATTATTATCAAAATAGGTATTATTATTAAATACTATGATTATTAATATTATCTTTATTAACCTCAAAAACTACCTTTTTAAGCAGATAAATATTTTGTACCTAGTACCTATTACTTATACTATAATTATATTAAAATTTCATATAACTATATATATCAAACTTACTAATATTATTTATATAAATACTTATAAATAGCAAACTATTGATTTTTAAATATAATATTAAACAAGTATGGATATATTAATATAACTATATAAATAATAACCATTTTGAATATAAACACAAATAAAATATATAATATATAATTTAAGATATAATAAATTGTTCGATTACGATTATACGTTTTAATATATACATACCAATGATATAGGTTCGTGAATGCGAGGCCAACCCTGCATTGTTCAGTTGTTCAATGTCGTCATATATATTTTTACTACAAAATACAGTATTGTGAGTTTCATTTGCTCCCTTTTTAAATGCTTTTGCAATATATATTTTTGGGACTGAGAATACATGTGCTTTTATAAATATTTTACGAAATAGACACAAGTAATCGAAACTACATTCTATGGTTGAATTGTTATACCGGATATCGCCCTTGTTGAACTTGGTAACCTAAGAATTGGTGTTTATTATAATTGCCACCAATTGACGCGAATCCTAAAGATAGATCTATGGGCCATTGACAAGCCCCAGTTAGAGAATTTGAACTGCTTTAGTACTTCGATATTTATATATGGGGATATTCTAGATGCATTTGTTAATGTCGGTTACCAGGTGTTCAACCATACGAATGATTTTTATGCAGATGCATGATATTTATGAGAAATGAAATGAAAATCTTGTGGTTTATTAAATTAATGGAAATGATTGTTTATGATAAACTAATGAACTCACCAACCTTTTGGTTGACACTTGAAAGCATGTTTATTCTCAGGTATGAAAGAAATCTTCCACTGTGCATTTGCACATATTAGAGATATTACTTGGAGTCATTCATGACATATTTCAAAAGACGTTGCATTCGAGTCGTCGAGTTCTTCAAGATTATTATTAAGTCAATTATAGTTGGATATATTATGAAATGGTATGCATGCCGTCAACTTTCGATGTAATGAAAGTTTGTCTTTTAAAAACGAATGCAATGTTTGTAAAATGTATCATATAGAGGTCAAGTACCTCGCGATGTAACCAAATGTAATGCATTCGTCCAGATGAATTATGACGGGTCGTCTCACCCCCCACCTTCAATTTTAGTGTAATCCTTGATTTACTAAAATGTAAACGTACAGTCAAACCAATGCATCAGTGAAAATGTCACGTAGATTGAATATTCACCTTAGTATATTACACATGTCAAGAATTCGAAAATTAGAGTGTTCGTAACGTTTGAACCCTTCAATCCATTTGAAATCTAGACGATAATATACACATCAGTTTCTTACTTTCTACAATTAACCCGACATTTTATAAGCCGCGTGTCCTAATCATCTCATGAACATATCAAAAGCCAAGTCCAAACTTTCTTGAGGCGGGAAAACCTAATGTTCACATAGGTAATTTTCTTTAATCTTGCTCCTGCGATGTAGTTTTTCAAGAAAACTATTAAGAAGTATTAAACTTCAACTTTCTTTATCTCACGGGTCTGAACACTTACTTTGAGATCGTATATTAAATGTGTTCCAATCTTCAAATAGTTGCTTTCCATATTGAATTCAAGCTCCCAACGTTGTACTAAAAGGGAATTGGGTATTCTTTCCAAATTGAATTCAAGCTCCCACTATGGAATATCTAAATGGACTTCAATCGCACAACTTTAGCCAACTTTTGCGCGCTTCCGACTAATGCTTTTATCAAGTGATTTAATCAAACTTTGTTGTGACCCAACAAAGTCCACATATATCACTTAATTCGTGATTAACCCACAAAACATAGTTTGTCTAAGGCATAAGTGTTTAGACTTTCACTTGTTCAAATACATGTCTTGGTTATGTATAATAAAATTCCTGATTACCCTAGTCAAGAAAATCTTAAATAGTTGAAAACTACTAAGCTAACTTACTAATAATCATCTTCCTAATATTTTCTTTAGCATAATTTCTAAAGCTACATTTAAAAAATCAATTTTCATACTAAAGAGTTTGAAATCGAATACTTAAATGCTTTAGTATTGTCGTGGGTCAACCCGGTGTAGCCCAAGGTGTTGGCCGCCAATCCATTGGTAAAAGTCGTACAATCCTCTAGAAGGAAAGAAAAGTAAAATTATTGTCGTGGGTCAACCCGTTGTTAGGGGAGATTATAGACAAAATGGGAAGAAAAAAAATGAATACGGTCACAATACTGGGCATAATTACTTTCCTTGAAAAGGGTACAAACGTAATTTTATTCTTAAAATCAACAGTGCCCACTTACAAATTCAAAATTAGGATGTAAACGTGTTGAATGGAAATCTAAGCTGAAATCTATTGGTCCGGACAAAAAAAAGCACTTCTATTACATTATATTTCTTGTTTATTTTTCGTATAGCACATCGCGACATTTGAGAAAATATATAATCTATTTATATGTTTAACTCATAAATGTATAAAAGAGAGGGTGCACATAATGTGCAATTCACCCGGTACCAGGTCTTGCGTTCGGGGGGCTTGATTACCCGAGTTTTTACCTTCTATGGGGGAGTCAATATGATCGTTTATAGGAGTATTTTCTTGCTTACTAAAAAAAAACTTTAACTTATTACTTTTATTTTTTTTATGAATGTAAACAACAAATTTGAAATATTACAGAAAAATATATAATTCAGTGGACAATAAAAATGAAAGGTAATAAGTATATATTACGTAGTACTATATTTTAGTAAAAATAATATAATATAATAGTACAGTATCTAATATATGAAAATGAAAATGAAAATGAAAATGAAAAGCTTATTGCTAAGTTTTTCATACTCGATTCGAGCTCATTCAAACTCAAGTCGAATAAAAAATTTCAGCAAGTGGAACTAAGACTGATTTACACACCTATTCATTCACACCACTTATATATATATTGCTCCTTTCTTAAACGAACCCGATCACCAGAAAAACATCATCATCATCATCATACAAATAATAAAATGAGCGATAAAAGTAAGATTTTGATCATCGGTGGAACCGGTTACATTGGAAAATTCATCGTTGAGGCTAGTGCGAAAGCTGGGCATCCTACTTTTGTTCTTGTTAGGGAATCAACACTTTCTGATCCTTCTAAATCTTCGTTGTTAGGTTCGTTTAAGAACTCCGGTGTTACTTTTATCAAGGTGAGTGATGATTAATTGTTGTACGAGTTTGTGTGATTAAAATATTTAAGTATTGATTTTTTTATTTTTTATTTTTTTTATCTTGGTTTTGTGTGTGTGTTATGGCAGGGGGATTTGTATGATCATCAGAGTTTGGTGAAGGCGATAAAACAAGTGGATGTTGTGATATCGACCGTTGGTTACCGACAATTAGACGATCAAGTCAAAATTATTGCCGCAATTAAAGAAGCCGGAAACGTTAAGGTAACAAAACTTACCGTTTTGGAAAATTGTCTTTAAAACAAAGGAGAATAAACATAAACATACCATATTTGAATTATATTTAAAACAGCGAAGTTTGGCTTAAGTGGTATGGGTGAGATTCAACTTGAGTTATTGTCAACCCATGTTAAATTCTTACTCTAAGTAGGAGTTTTCAACATTTGATGGTACTGCCAACATCAATGTGATTTGGGAAGGTCTCTGGGGTTTTTCCCAACCTTCGATGGTAGTGCCAACATCGTCACGATTTGGGTTTCATCCTAACGCGTGTGTGTGACAAATGAGAGCATTCGATGTCGATATAGCCGTTCAAAAAAATTTGAATTATATTTAAATTTTTTAAAACTCAAGTTGAATTATATTTAAATTTTTATAAAAAACAATAGCTGTTGTTGGTATAAAAACATTGTAATGTACTAATGTAGCTATGATTCCTAACTTTTGTTATTGCTAATAAATTCCAACATGATCAAGAGATTCTACCCATCCGAGTTTGGAAATGATCCGGACCATTCGAATGCCGTGGATCCTGCCAAAACGACATTTGCAAAAAAAGCTCTGATTCGTCGCGCCATTGAGGCTGAAAATATCCCTTATACTTACGTTCCTTGCGATTCTTTTGCCGGTCTTTACCTAAAGACATTGGGACATCCAGGTCTGCCCGCTCCCCCACGGGATAAGGTTGTAATCTTAGGTGACGGAAATACCAAAGGTATAACTCGAATTTCAATCAATAATTATTTCAAAATTTTCAAGCATTATGACAGTAGTATTTCTAATCATGTGCCTATTTTAAACCATTACCTAACCCACCCGGCCACCCGTTTGCCACCCTATACTAATCGTCAGTGTTTCTCTATTGTAGCTGTTTTCAACGATGAACATGACATTGGAATCTTCACGATTAAAACCGTGGATGACCCAAGAACCCTGAACAAATCCGTTTACATCAAGCCTCCTAGTAACACGTACTCGATGAACGAACTTGTGTCATTGTGGGAGAAAAAGATTGGCAAAACTTTAGAGAAGGTTTATCTATCTGAGGACCAAATTTTAAAGGACATAGGTATTATAAAATAAAATGATCCAATATAGTAAAAAGTATACCCCGTTTTATTAATCTACAATTAATGTGAAACTTGATTTTAACCTTTGTTCGTTAACCCTGCAGAATATAATGTCGTGTTGGCAGTCGGTCATTCCATCTTTGTGAGAGGAGATCAAACAAACTTTGAGATCAAACCATCATTGGGTGCGGAAGCTACTGTTCTTTATCCTGATGTTAAGTTTACTACAGTCGACGAGTATCTTAGTCGTTTTGTCTGAAATCTTATTCGGATGTGTTTCACAGCCCCCTGGGCATAATAAGGAAGCTTGTATCTATATGCGTGGATGGTTTCTATTTTCTCAAGCTTTTGATATGATGTATATTTTGTTAAAAGTTTGTATAATAATAAGAGTTCACAGACTCCGAGTGCAAATTAATGTCATCAATAACTGCCCAAGGCATCATCTGTGTGACTTGATAAAACAATGTCAACCGACAACTGAAAGCTTATCGCTTTTATGTATGAAACACGACTCATAATACATATGTAACGAAGCAACACAATCAACATCATTCATCAGTCCCATGTTTGTACATCAATCGTAATCTGTCAATATAATCTACACCTATTACTGTTTTGATATGGTTCCAAACATTTTGAATTCATTATCCTGTTTTTTGGTTTCTTCTACATCAACTCTTTTCCCCTTTCTTTCATCTTTGAACGAGAAAGATCAGATACAACCCCATCTTCCCCTTCCACCAACCCGCTTAAAACCTTGATCTTTCAGTCTCCTCGAGAGCCGCTGCTGCCGCCTGCTGAAGATTTCTTACCGCCGTATTTCTGTTGCATAACAAACACACCATGTCATACACCAGAAGATGATTAACTACTGTGACAGTTTGTCACCAACGAGGGCAAAAGAAACATCCCATGTTGTTCAATACGAGTAATAAAATATAAATATAAATAATATATTACAGTAATAACCTAATCCTTTGAGTAAACAAGTTTTAGAAGGCAACCTCTAGATGTCACTGACAGGGCAACATGGCTAGCAGTTTTTTTTAATAGAAAAAAATTATGGATATGAAATGATTCAAGTTCAAGCCTACCTGCTTTCCAATACTGAATGGTATGTATCTGTATTTGATCATGTGCATGATTTGGCGTTTCATTGTCAGGGTAAATAGCACAAACCAGTAACAGAGTAGTATGGGCCAAAATACAGGGACATCAAACATGGAGAAGAAGGTCATCAAGAATGATATGATGAAAGCCTTTGTGATGGCATACCTGGAAGCATAGCAAAAGAAATTGTTAGATAATCTTACTAAATAATAATATGGTTATAATAAAGTAAATATCAGAATAATTACTTGCACATTGACAATTTACCAACATACTGCTCAGAAGAGAGTTTAAAATGCGAGTATGAGGGGTAATTTAGTAAGTGACAAAACAAAGTTGATGCTGAGAGCAAAAAACATGTGTGTTCATGCCAAAAACAACTATTTCGTCTCAAGCCTCTTCTGGATGCTAGCTAATTATTACATTCCAGGCAAAGTGAGACATCACCTATACATTCAAGGTATACGCTAATTGCAAATTGTCCGATGTTATTCAATTTCCCGAGTAAGGCATAACCTATACGATCTATCTGATCAGGTACTTTAGCTTTTCGGTGTGAAAATGATATATAAATAGATATAGATATTAGTCGTAATAATAAAATAGAAACATCAGAAAAGATTTGTTAAGACCCAACAAACTGATGATGTGTTCACAAAAAGCTTAAACTTCCTTTTGTGCTTATAAACGTCAAAGCTAGTCATAAATATCAACAAGATAATGCGCTTCAAAGATTACAAATCCTAAGAGAAAAATACTTTTCAACCCCCGAGCAAATGGACCCTATCCCAGCATAATGTCATGTTGCACTGATTTTACCAATATATACATATAAGTATACGTGTGTGTGTCTGTATATAGCATAATAAAGGCGAATAGAGAAGCACCTACATGCATACCTTGATCCACTATCTAAACAAAACATGTGTACCAATTACATAAGTAGTTAAACAAAATTATCAAGAAATATACATATTCTAATGAGACGACATAGAGGAGCGCTATTTCCACATATTTGAGTATTATGCAGGAGCCTACGATGACATCTCTAAGATAATTAATACAAAAGTTTTCAATACGGACTCCATTAGAGTATTCACATACCATAGCTACATAAACAGAATTTGTAACTGCAACACGGCTCATATTTTCAAGTATCAGCATCAAAATCAAAGTAGTGAGAAACAGCTACAGTATACCAATTAAGCACGTTACCACATATAGAAAACAACAAATGATAAGAGAGACTATTACCAAAACTTGAACTCAGGAAGCCGTCTGATAAAAGGCTTGAATTCATCCGAGCCTTTAGTAGGTAGCATGGGACCATCAGAAGGTTCCAGTTCGGGATCAACCAACGGCGATAGAAATCCAATCAACAAGTTTAGTATATAGATTCCAAGGCCATAGCTAACAATATAGAATCCTTGAACATAATAAACTCTAAGAACATAAAGAACAACTAAAGCCGCAGTCCCAGACCATCGATAAACTGTATGCGGAGTAGTTTTATCCAAATAAGCCTGAAAAAGCCTCGAAAAATGCCTCCATTTATCCAAAGTTGCAGCTGCTGATCGGTCACCGCCGCCAAGTCCTTCCATTACTAATTTCAACTCAAAACCCTAACAAACAAATAATTATTACAACTAATTACAATCATAACTTAGCTTTTAAATCTCGGGCATTTTATTTTATCAGTACTAATTCTAAAGTACATTTCTTAATTATAATAATAAATATTAAAATGCAGTTTAACTCGTGAAATAATTTAGCTTCAGGTAACCTAATTTAATCAAATAGTAAAACAACAAAGCTAATGATAAATAGATAGAAAATAGATATTAAGTAAAAGAATATTAAAAGGATCTACACCTAATATACAGATCTGAATAGCTAAGTCAATGTATATAAGCCCTAACATGTAACTACAGACGATAAATCACACAATATACGGAAAACATTAGAGGTTAGTAACGAACGAGCAACGTAATACTCCATAGAAGTTAATGAAATTACGTAGGAACATATTATTGAAAACGAAGATCGATTCAATGAACAAGTTACCTCCGATGACGGTGTCGGTGACGGTGACGGTGATGGTGACGGTGATGGTGACGGAGAGATCGGTGATCAGAGGGAAAGTCGGTGTAGATAAGAAAATGAGATTAGTGTGTGAGAGAGAAAATGACGGAATCGACGATATTTTGTGTATTATACGGTAGAAAGTCGTAATGTTCGGATGGTGACGGTTGCTGACGTTAGATAACGGATATTCTTTTGTTTGACGGTTTAATCCTTTATTTATGATGAATTACATTTATACACCTTTAGGTTTCTGTTATGTGCAATATAAAGCCCTTTGTTGACTTTTTAAAAAAATAAATAAATAAATAAAAAGCCCTTTGTTGACGTAGTGAAAAGTTTATTACAAATTTACTGATTTACACTTACGTACATAGTAAGAAAACCGACCTGAACTAGTCTAACCTGAATCGAACTGTGAATTGAAAAAAGCTACAAATATAAGAACCACAAAACAATTGTAGAGAAATGGTGTGGCATGGTTAGGATGCGGTTTTACACCATTCGTTTTATGATGTCCAGAGGAACATGTTAATTGTAACATTTTCGTTTGAATATAAACAAAGGGTGTTTGGATGAAACTAGCTGGAGCTTGTAGATGTGACGACCTGGAAATTTCTGACCAAATTTAAACTTAATCTTATTATGGTTTCGACAAAATAAGCAAAGTCTATAATGTAGAGTCTTAAAAATTTTGAACTGTTTCATAAATTCATTTGACCTTCGATCAATTTCGACGATTCACGAACAATTGTTTGTAAATAAATAAATATATAAATATAAATGTAAGTAGTGAAAATAATAAAATTCAATTGAATCATTAGAACTAAAAACATAAAATAACATACAAGATAACTAAGTAGTATTAAATTAAAACTCTATATGTAATTTCTATATATGTATAATGGAATATATATAAGGATATAAATATTATATGTATATTATAATATATATATATATATAATATATAAATAATAAATATTCAAATATGTTATTATATAACATCAGTATTACAAAATTTATAACATGTAATATGAATAATTAAAACATAATTACAAATTTAAACATAGTTATTATATTAATAAATATTACTTTCATTATTGATATCAGTATTATTAATATTACTAAATTAATATATAATATATAGATATAAGATTTGATAAGAATAAATTGTTATAATAATATCATTAGTGTTATCTTTATTAATATTACTAATATCATTATTATTGTTATTAAATATTATCATTAATATAATTACTAATATTATTATTAACATTATTGTTAATACCATTATTACTAAAATTATTAAAATTATTAAAATAATGGTTATTATACAACTCATTAATTTTTATCATTAATATTATTATTATTTCTATTATTTTTATTATTACAAATTCTATTATTATTATTATTATTAGTATTTTTATATTATGATCATTATTGTTATTAGAAAATAATACATTTTATTATTAACAATAATAATATTATCATTTGATTATTAGTATCATTATTAATTATTATTATTATTATTATTATTATTATTATTATTATTATTATTATTATTATTATTATTATTATTTTTATTAGTAATATATTTATTAATTATTAATATTAATTTAATTATATAAATTATAAAAAAAATCAAGAACAGATACGAAATTCAGTTTTCCATCACGATCTTACTGTGTTGATTTTTGTTTCTGTCCTTAAATTGATTTCAAAACGATTTCCATCAGAGATATAACAAAATGGGTTAGGAATCGTACGCCCTTTTTATTTTTTAATTTTTTTTCAGTACATATCGATTCCCTCTGTAGTTGAATTTGGCTAAAAAGCTCGATTAAATTCAGTGTTAATCAATATAAAACAACCTTACCTTTTTAACTATCAATTTATAATATCTTTTACAATTCTTAATTGGTTGAATTTAAACAGAAGACGAAGAACACAGGTCCAGTGCTCTACTCGTGTACTTTTTTTTTAAAAACCTCGAATTCAAATCAAATTTCAAAATGTGTAAGTGCAATTGTGTTTGAAATCTTCTTCTCAAACTATCCACAAAGTCTCATAGTTCAATTCATATTATCGAGCTTCAATTTCAAGGTCAAACTTTAAATTTCAAAAGTCAAACGAAGTGTTCATCCTAAAATTTGGATTCGTTTCAGTGTTTCCAGTCAAATTGATCATTCAGAAAGTTTCTAACAATGATTTAGAATCTTTTTCATGTTGAATTTTTAATCTAACAGTCTAGAAATCACGATTGACGTTTGAGTTTTCTTTCGAGTGTTCTTGTTGCTACAACTGCTATTTAAATAAATTTTCCTTTTCTGTTAATTTAAATCGACCTCATTGAATTGTTTTTGATTCAATTACACACCTCAATTCAATCGTTAAACTCATTGTTAGTCTGGTCCCTGGTCGATTAGTTGTTCAGAGAAGAAGAAGAAGACACAGGATAATCGGGTTTATATTTATATAAGTGTAGATAATATTAGAAAGACATAAATGGCTGAATGGTTTGAACGAGTGTCGGGTATACGAGAGGTCAAGGGTTCGACTCCTGTCCGGGGCTATTCTTTTTACAAAAAGCTAGGGTATATTTTTCTATTACTTTTATTTCAATTATTATTCTTATTATTATCATTATTTTTATTATTATTATTATATTATTATTATTATGATTGTTATTGTTATTGTTAGTATTAATTATTATTGATATAATTGTTATTATTACTAATATTATTATCATTACTTAGTATTATTGATATTAATATATGTATTATTATTATTATAATTATGATCATGATTATTATTAGTATCATTATTATATCTATATATCTAAAAGAGATACTAGAAATGAATAGGGACCTTTCTAGGTTTCACAAACTTTCCCCAAACTTTTTATTTTTTACAATTCAACCACTGTGACGATCGCTTCAAATCCATATGGATGAACACGTCATTCATCGATTTCATTGCGAGGTATTTGACCTCTATATGATACGTTTTGTAAATATTGCATTCTTTTGAAAAGGCACACCATAAATGAATATTTAAATCAAAGGTTTTCGACATCTGATGATTTCTACATATAGACAATCACCGTAATATAATAGTTTACAATAGTACTTCCGTTGACAATGCAGTCAAATTAAGATACATGGTGATGATTTGGTGAATGCAACGTTTTCTTGAAAAATATGCCATGTAAGACTCCATGCACATAGCTTGTCTAACATATAAGCAAACAGCGGAAGACTTCTAGGAACCTGAGAATAAACATGCTAACAAGTGTCAACACAAAGGTTGGTGAGTTCATAGTTTGTATGTTTCGCATAATCTGTATATAAAGATGGATCACAAGATTTCAGTTGTTTCATCCAGAAACGTTTATCAAAATATTCTACGAAATTGAGCACCCTGGTAACTAAACTTAACGTATATATAATTTATACCCTTTGTATAATCATCTTAATAATACACGCAAACCAACGTGTATGCTTCTCAAATAGCATACGTCCGTTAAAAGGCTAGTGCTCTAGCTCGGACGGGGATATCAAGCCCTATGGATCCATATATTGCTACTCGCGCCCACCAGTTCTTATAACCAGCAGTTACTAGTTACCAAAGCTAAGAGATTTTCGGTTCAAACTCGGTGTAGAATTTAGTATGTACTTGTATCCATTGCGTTTAAAACAAAGTGCATGTATTCTCAGCCCAAAAATATAGATTGCAAAAGCAATTAAAAAGGGAGCAAATGAAACTCACCTTAGCAGCATATAAAGTCGTTCACCAAAATGTGATCGAAACTCGGATTACCAAATAACCGTAGATCTCAACCTAGAGAACATATGTTGGTCAATAAATGTCTATCAAGCTAGGTCAGGTCATAGTGTATCACAATCCTAATGCTCGATATCGACATACAAAAGTTATCCAAAGTCGTTTCAAAAAGTCAATTTTGACAGTTGTTTAACAAAACGAGACGTACCTTATATAAGGATTCATTTACTCGGTTGATAATATTCAAAAATTCAATTTATCAATCTCGTAAACAAGTTGTTTAAATGTTAATTGTAGATTCAAAAGCAATTTCAATTAACGTCAATCATAATTCAGTTGATCATATCTTTTAATCCGTTTATCGAAATTATTCGATATCTAAATGAAAAGTTATTGATTTTTCGCCAGCTTTCCAAAAACATGTATATCATATACCTTTTACCAGTAATATATGTATTTAATTCGTGATTCATTATAAACTGTTTAACGACGAAATTTAGCATATAAGCATGTATAACTATATATACTCGAGCACTAGACATGGATACACAATTATTTTATGAAAGATAAAATATGAGTGCTTACGTATCAATATTGAGATTCAATATTGTAAGAAAGTACGTAGACGTAACGGAGATGATAAACACTAGTTTCACTCAAGAGCAAAACCCTCAAATCATACCCATAACCTCCTTAGTAATAACCCATAATTTCCTTAGCTCTAGCTTGCTCGAAAACTCGTTTTGAAATCATTTGGACATCACTCCGTCGTAATATTTTATGTATATTATTATTTTTGTATCGTAAAAATAATAATACTAATACTATTAATAATAAGATTAATAATAATCTTAATAATAATAATAATAATAATAATAATAATAATAATAATAATAATAATAATAATAAAATAATAATAATATAAATACAATAGAGAAAGAGATCGAGAGAGTTGGAGGATATGAAACTGAGCCAGACTTTGAGCTTTTATAGTATGTGGCCTGCTACAGTACCTCATGCGATCGCATGAGTTTTCAGTGTTTTTGCCATGCGATCGCATGACCGCCTTATCCGTTTTTGTTTGCTAGTTCGTCGACATCAAATAGTGTTTACTGTAGCAAACGGTTTTCACTGTAGCACTGTAGCAAAGTACGGTTTCACTGCAGTAAATAGTATTTCACTGTAGCAAATAGTGTTTTACTGTAATAAATAGTGTTTTACTGTAGCAAATAGTGTTTTACTGGTTCATCTTAAACGTTCTAGTTAACTTATCTAATTATATCAATCAGATAATCAAACCAATAAGTTTAATGCACAGTATTATATACACAACACTTTGTTACGTTTTCAAGTTATAGTATATATATATATGTATCTATTTACATATAATTGTTCGCGAATCGTCGAGAACAACCGAAAGATATTTGAATAGTTCAAAATTTTGAGATTCAGTTTAACAGACTTTGCTTATCGTGTCGAAAATATTAAATCATTTAAAGATAAAGTTTAAATTTGATCAGAAATTTCCGGGTCATCACAACCACGTTCTTTATAAAAGTTGATTTCACTGTTTTTATAAACTAACCACAAAGATACTAGAAATGAATAGGGACCTTTCTAGGTTTCACAAACTTTCCCCAAACTTTTTATTTTTTACAATTCAACCACGTTCTTTATAAAAGTTGATTTCACTGTTTTTATAAACTAACCACAAACTTTTCGCATTTCATAATTTACCCATAAAACTTCTCATTCATTATAAAGCGCCTACATAATTTTCACTATCTAATAAGTATTCATTATTATTATTATATTATTACTATTATTATATTATTATTCTTAAATCAATTACATAATTTTTCACTTTATTATTGTTTAACTTTTTTTCTTATTAATAATTAACTACGTAACTCATTTTTTAATAACTGTTTTATTGTTATTATATATATATATATATATATATATATATATATATATATATATATATATATATATAATTTTCACTATCTAATAAGTATTCATTATTATTATTATATTATTACTATTATTATTATTCTTAAATCAATTACATAATTTTTCACTTTATTATTGTTTAACTTTTTTCTTATTAATAATTAACTACGTAACTCATTTTTAATAACTATTTTATTGTTATTTTATATATATATATATATATATATATATATATATATATATATATATATATATATATATATAGTTTTTACCAATCGTTAATGTACGTCTCACTTTATTGATTGAGCATTTGGATCTTTTCTCTCGACAAGACGAAAAGTAAAACAAAAGATGATGAATAATTACTTTCACGCTTATTACAAATCAATCACATAACTATTTTTGTTCCTTCCTCGACAAAACGAAAAAAAAATGATCAATAATTACTTTATCAATAATTATCTATGTAATTAATGTTAATCAAGGGTGAAGAACCGGTGCAAAGCCAGGTCGCCCAACTAGTTATGAACATAATACAAATTATTATTATAAATATTATTATTAGTATTATTAATATTGATATAAGTATTATTATGATTAGGATATTATTATTATTATCATTAAGTATCTGAATTATTATTATTACTAAGTATTACGAATATTAGTTATTGCTGTTATTATTACTAATGTAAGTATTAGTTACCATTTATTATTATTATTATCATAACCCTAGTTACAATATTGATTATTATTAGTATTATTGTTATTACTAATATTATTATAAAAATAAGTATTATTATTAAGTAATATGATTATTAATGTTATCATTATTAATGAGATTTCTATTATTATTATTATTATTATTATTATTATTATTATTATTATTATTATTATTATTATTATTATTATTATTATTATTATTATTATTATAAGTACTAGTATTAACAAAATCATTATTCGTATTATTATTAATAAAGTTATTATTATTATTATTATCAAAACTATATTTTTAAACAAATAAATATTCTATGCATAAAATATACTTATTACATATATTATAATTATAATAATATTTTACATAACTATATATATAAAACCTATCAATATTATTTATATAAATACTTATATATAACAAACTATTGATTTTTAAATATAACACTAAACAATTATATACATAAATATGGATATATTAATATAACTATATAAATATTAATCATTATGAATATATATACAAATTAAACATACATAATATATAAATTAAAGATATAATAAATTTATATATATATATTGTTCGATTACAACTATGTATATTAATATATATATATATATATATATATATATATATATATATATATATATATATATATATATATATATATATATGTATATATATATAGATGTATATATATATATATGTATATATATATATGTATATATATATATATATGTATATATATATATATACAAATGATATAGGTTCGTGAATCCGAGGCCAACCCTGCATTGTTCAATGTCGTCATATGTATTTTTACTACAAAATACAGTATCGTGAGTTTCATTACTCCCTTTTTATATATATTTTTGGGACTGAGAATACATTCGCTGATTTTACTAATATTTTACGAAATAGACACAAGTGATCAAAAACTACATTCTATGGCTGGATTATGAATATTGAATATCACCCCCTTTTTAGCCTGATAACCTAATAATTAGGAAACGGGTATGGCCCCTAATTGACGCGAATCCTAAAGATAGATCTATGGACCTCGACAAGTCCCATCCGGGGTACGGATGCTTTAGTACTTCGAGATTATTATTATTATACAGACGAGAGGTTCTGTTTGGGGATATTCTATGCATTAAAGTTAAGTCGGTTATCAAGCGTTCACCATATGAATGATTTTTAATTTGCAGGTTAAGCATGCCTGTTAACTTTAAAGAAAGTTGTCTTTTAAAAACGAATGCAATGTTTGTAAAATGTATCATATAGAGGTCAAGTACATCGCGATGAAATCAACTATTGTGAATCGTTTATAAATTATATGAACGGGTCCTTTCAGTTGGTATCAGAGCGGTGGTCTTAGCGAACCAGGTCTTGCATTAGTATGTCTAACTGATAGTTGTTTAGATGCATTAGTGGGTCTGGACTTCGACCGTGTCTGCATGTCAAAAGTTTTGCTTATCATTTCGTGTCAGAAATTACCTGCTTATCATTCTTAGGGAATCAATTGCTTATCATTCTAAGTCTAGACACATCTTACTGCATTGATTGCATGAATAGTGTATAGACAAAATTCATATCTTAGCGTATCTGCTAAATCATATCTTAGCGTATCTGTTACTGTAAACTTTGCCTGACATATTCCGTAAATTCCTCTGTAATCTATGAAATCTTTTGTTCTATATATGTAGATATTCTATATAATTAGAATACCATTCGATAGCCAAAAATCATTTCATATCGAAAAATCCTTTATTCAAAAATACGAGATGGAACTCGTCACTAGTTCAAGTTCCTCGGATTCCGACAGCTAATCCGACATGGATGTTCACCTAAGCTCCGGAAGCAGCGTCACCAGAATGAATCAACCAATCAGCCATCCCCAATTCATCTGATGGGTTTGAAGTCTACTTAATCACTGGAGACAAGAAGAAGGTGATCCTTTCCACCCACCTTATTGCCCTCTCAACGAGGAACCTGAAGCACTTACCGGCGAACCTATCTGAACCACCATTTTCAGTCTCATTTCCAGAGTATCTCGTCACGATTATATACTATACCAAATTCTAGATCTTATTTATCCGCTCGTCCGAACCGACAATCACGCAGGTGTAATAGAAGAAGTCAACGAGATTCGTGCCGGGTAGTAGTTTTGGAGAATATGGTGCAAAGGTTACAAGCACCAGCAACAACACTGGCAGCAACAGTACCACCAGCAACAACACCAACAGTACCATCACCACCACCAACAGCAACATCTGCATCCCACACCTCGACATCACAATCTGTACCTCGAGCATCAACATCGTACTTACCATAGATACCAAGGAGTACTAATAAGAATCAACGATGAAGTATTGATTCATAACTTCATTGGAGAACTAGTAGGCAGCGATTATGTAATCTCTAAAGTCTTAGAGATTATTTATTTTAGCTCAAACCAAAAAGCAAATGAGATTAACATCATATTAACTCATAAATCCATGATTACATCTGAAGAAAATATACAAGTATATATGTTTTCATAAGGATAGTAATTAAAAATTCTTTTGTACAAACTGTTAATGGTGAAAATATTTTAACGGGTAGGTAATACCCGAGGAATATTTAGATTTCACATTAATAAGTTACATTGTACATTCTTCGAATCTGATTCAACAATCATTTACTATCCTACTTACATCCACCGATATACGTATTCGTTCAGCACATAATAACTATTTTCATTCAATTTCATATTTAGATTTTGACTTATCAGAATCCAACAAGTGGCATAATGAAGAAAACATTGGACAAAATAAAATTTGTTAGAAACAAACAAATTAATTATGAGTAATTCTGTTAAGAATCCACGCTAACAAAGTCCTAGCTAACTGTTCCTAGCTAACTGTTAATTCCTTATTACATTTATTTATCGCAATTTAATTATCGCAATTTATTTATCGCAATTTAAATTCTCGCAATTTTATTTATTGTCATTTAATTTCTGTTATTTATTTTACGCACTTTAAATATCGAGACACGTATACAAGGTTTTAACATATCATATTGACGCATCTATATATATTATTTGGAATAACCATAGACACTCTATATGAAGTAATGTTCGAGTTAGCTATACAGGGTTGAGGTTGATTCTACAATAATATATATACTTTGAGTTGTGATCGAGTCTGAGACATGTATACAATGGGTCACGTGTAGCGACCCGACAAAATCGTCATTGACGGCGCCATCTACTTAGGTCCCGTTACGTGGTCATAAGTCTTTAAAACAACGTTTGACCAAAATATGTCGCATTCATTTCAATTATAAAGATGTTTCAAAGTTTACAAAGTAGTTCAACGACAAAACATGTTACAACGTTTTAAGTACAATTGAAACTTATGTGACACAAATTAAGTTAAGTCAAAAGACGCTCCACGTATGCATGTATACTCGACATCCAAGCAAGTATAAAAAATAATGTGCGGAAGCATGTATCACCTAGCGTTCAAGGACCTAAGAAAACATATAGAAAACTGTCAACGAAAAACGTTGGTGAAATCATAGGTGTATTAGTAACGTTGTTTTTGAACCACAAGATTTAATATAGTTGATTATCCAAATCGTTTGTATTCCAAAAGTATGTTCGCGAGCACCCAATTATCAAGACTTAACTGTTTTGTACCCTGTTACGTAGTGTTAGAACATACACTATACTCGAAAATATATTTCATCCGCTAACGGTAGCGAACCGTCTGAATGAGGGCTCGTCAAGCCCAATGTGATCACATAACATAAGTTCACGTTTACACCTTGCAAGTGTAACTAATGATAATTGAATTGAGGCTTTTTGTTCTAACTCGCTGTGGAAACTTTGTTTTCATACTTATGTTCAAAGCATAAAAGTATGATACGTATATGTTTCTCATCCCATAGTTTAAAAGTAAAAGTTGTTGAAAAGGTGGGACTATGATCTCACCTTGAGTGCACGAGTAAATAAGGTACTTCACAAAGTAACGTGTGCAAGAACGAATGCTAGTCTTGACTTAAACAAGTAGGTTGTATCAATATCGGTAAACACGATGGGTCAAAGTTGTTCAATTAGTCCTATGGCTCGTTACGACTCGATTAATGTAGCATGTGAATCAAATTGTCAAGTTTCATGCAAGATTCAAGTATAAAACCATGTTAGAACGATTGCATAAATATACGGTTAAATTTGATTAAAAGTCAACTTTGGTCAAGTTAAAGTCAACGAAAAAGTCAACACATTCGGGTCGGGTCCCGAACTATTTTTCTGAGGTTTTTAATCATATATAAGTATGTTAGAATAAGTTACATATGAATCGGAGGTGCATAGCATGGTTAGAATTAAATGGTAAACGGCCAACCAAAACAGAACCCGGTAGTTCATTTGGATGGCGTCCAAAGGTTCTGGACGGCATCCAGATGTGAAAGGCTGGACGATGTCCAGATGGTTGGGCGGCGTCCAAATCAGTATATAGGTCCTGCTTGCAGAATTTACACAAGTGCACGAACCAAAACTCAAACAAACACAAATTATGATCCGCAAACAATCAAAACATGTATCTTATATCGTTGGAAAGGTATTTTGACGAGGAAAACAACTAAGCACATTTCACCAATCAATTCAACATTTTCAACAACCAAAATCGCATTAAATGCTCACCATTTATTACATTCAAGTTCATTAAATGCGTTTCTTGATTCGGTGATCCAATTTACAAATATGATATGCCGTTTCAAGGGTAATTAAACACACATTGCAACTAAACACTTACCAACAACATTGTCAAGCATTTAATGCATCAAAAGTTCATAATTAAGTCTATCAAACCCTAACCAAAATCACAAAATCAATAATCATGTTAATGAAGCTTTCTTGATCAACATCATATCAAAATGAAACTAGTGATGCTAGTAGTACATTTAATACATGCACTTTTAACATCTAACAACATTTAAGCAACCAAATCACAAGATCAAACCCACTAAATTTCAAGTTCATGCTAGTTACACTAAAACACAAGATCGAGCATACAAATCATATATTCATGTTAGACTTGAGCCATAGACACTAATTAACACTTTTATAAGTCAAAATTATCAAGAACACAAAATCTAGTGTTTTTAGAAAGTTACCCAAATGCAATGAGATTGGTATGGATTCGAAGAGGAAGATGCAAGGATTCCAAATATGTAATTTGTTTTGATGAACACTTACTAGATCGGATTTAGATGATGATTCTTTGATTGAGTGTGTTGAGAGAAAATGTGGAAGTATTAGAGAAAGAGGAGGATGGATGAATGGAGGAGGAAGGGTTTGACCCTTGACCTAGTCAAATCTTTGCTCAAATGACAACATTAGTCCCTCGACTTAGGAAAAGGTTGCGTGAATTACCTAAATGAAATATTTTAAAAACGCGTATTAACGGAAGATGTTATAATTACATAACGGACTTAAAATAGTATAACGAAAGGTAAACGGAAAAAGGCAGGATGTTACATTACCTACTCCTTAAAAGAAATTTCGTCCTGAAATTTAAGTAGGCGTAGTAGTCGTAGTTTCTTCCTCGGGATCTTGCGTTTCCAAATCCACGAATAAATGACGGTATTTCTTTTGCATTTGATCTTGCCTTTCCCAAGTAAACTCGGGTCCTCTTTTGGCGTTCCAACGGACCTTGACAATTGGAATTCGGCTTTGTTTTAGCGTTTTAACGGAGTGATCCACGATTTCAATCGGTTCCTCCACAAAATGAAGTTTGTCATCAATAGTAAGCTCCTCAAGAGGGATGACGACATCGGGTTCGGCAAGGCACTTCTTCAAGTTCGATACATGGAAAGTAGGATGAACGGAGTTTAATTAAGGCAGAAGATCTAAACGATAAGCAACGGTTCCAACACGCTCCAAAATTTTGAAAGGACCAATATACCGAGGATTTAACTTCTCGCGTTTCCCGAAACGGATTACACCTTTCCAAGGTGCGACTTTTAACATTACGCGGTCACCGACTTGAAATTCTAGGTCGTTGCGTCTAATGTCGGTATAGCTCTTTTGACAACTACGGGCTGTCCTAAGCCTATCTCGGATTTGAACGATCTTCTCGGTGGTTTCATGAATGAGTTCGGGTCCGGTGATTTATGTGTCGCCTACTTCGGCCCAACAAAGAGGTGAACGACATTTTCGTACATATAACGCTTCGAATGGTGCAGCGTTAATACTCGCGTGATAACTATTGTTGTAGGAGAATTCGGCGAGAGGCAAGTGCTTGTCCCAAGCTTTTCCGGAATCGATAACGCAAGCTCGTAGCATGTCTTCCAAGGTTTGAATTATGCGTTCGCTTTGTCCGTCGGTTTGCGGATGGTATGCGGTGCTCATGTCTAATCGTGTTCCCAATGCTTCTTGTAAAGTATGCCAAAATCTAGAAATAAAACGACCATCGCGATCAGAGATAATCGATAAAGGTACATCGTGGTGGGCTACGATCTCTTTAATGTAAAGTTGTGCAAGCTTTTCCATTTTTTCGGTTTCCTTCATGGCTAAGAAGTGTGCGGATTTGGTGAGACGATCAACAATAACCCAAATAGTATCATAACCGCCCACCGTCTTTGGTAGTTTGGTGATAAAATCCATCGTTATCCTTTCCCACTTCCATTGTGGGATTTCGGGTTGTTGAAGTAGTCCGGACGGCCTTTGATGTTCGGCTTTGACTTTGGAGCAAGTTAGGCACTTTTCAACATAAGTAGCAACGTCCCTTTTATTGTTCGGCCACCAATATTATTCTTTGAGGTCATGATACATCTTATTGGCACCGGGTGAATCGAATATCTTGACTTATGGGCTTCGTCTAAAATAAGGCTTCGTAAATCCCCGTAACTAGGTACCCAAATTCTTCCGGTGAAATATCGGAGTCCGGTATCCTTAACTTCGAATCGCGAGGTGAGGATGTTCAAGTGTTCGAGAGAGATGTTTTCATCCTTGAGAACCTCATCTTGGGCTACACGTATTTGACTATTTGGGTTGGTGTGAATGGTGATGTTTAAAGCTCGGACACGAAGAGGCACCTCTCTTTCCTTTCGACTTAAGGCATCGGCTACTACGTTTGCCTTCCCGGGATGGTAACGAAGCTCATAATCATAATCGTTTAAAGTTTCAATCCACCGTCGTTGTCTCATGTTTAGTTTCTTTTGATCGAAGATGTGTTGAAGGCTGTTGTGATCAGTGAAGATAGTACTTTTGGTCCCATAATGATAATGTCTCCACATTTTGAATGCAAAGACAACGGCTCCGAGTTCGAGATCATGTGTCGTATAGTTTCGTTCATGAATTTTCAATTGTCGAGAGGCATAAGCAATGACTTTCTTTCGTTGCATCAATACACACCCAAAACCATGTTTCGAGGCATCGCAATATACAACAAAATCATCATTGCCTTCGGGAAGAGACAAGATAGGAGCAGTGGTTAGCTTTATCTTCAAGATTTGAAACGCGGAATCTTGTTCGGTTGCCCAAACGAATTTCTTTCCCTTGTGAGTTAATGCGGTTAAAGGACGTGCAACCAAAGAGAAGTTTTCGATGAATCTACGATAGTACCTGGTGAGACCCAAGAATTTACGAATGTGAGTAGGAGTAGTAGGAGTCTCTCATTTGCTAATGGCTTCGATTTTTGCGGGATCGACCTTAATACCTTGGTCGCTTACGACATGCCCAAGAAATTGAACTTCCTTCAACCAAAATTCACACTTGGAGAATTTGGCATAGAGTCGTTCTTGTCACAAGAGTTCAAGAACAAGTCAGAGGTGTTGTTCGTGCTCTTCTTCGCTTTTAGAATAGACCAAAATATCTTCGATGAACACGATAACGAATTTGTCGAGGTATGGTTTGCACATACGGTTCATAAGATCCATGAATACCGCCGGTGCATTAGTGAGACCAAATGGCATTACAAGAAATTCATAACTACCATAACGAGTTCGAAAAGCGATTTTGGAGACATCTTCCCCCTTAACCCTTAATTGATGATAACCCGAGCGGAGATCGATTTTTGAATATACACGAGATCCTTGTAGTTGATCAAAGAGGTCGTCGATGCACGGAAGAGGATTTCGGTTTTTAACCGTCAATTTGTTTAGTTCACGATAATCAATGCACATTCGTAGGGATCCATCTTTCTTCTTAACGAACAAAATCGGAGCGCCCCATGGCGAATGGCTAGGTTGGATAAAACCACGGTCAAGTAGTTCTTGGATTTGACTTTGCAATTCTTGCATTTCGGATGGAGCAAGTCTATACGGTGCACGTGCTATGGGTGCGGCTCCCGGAATAAGATCGATTTGGAATTCTACCGATCGATGAGGTGGAAGACCCGGCAATTCGTCGGGAAATACATCGAAAAAGTCACTAACAATTGGCACATCATCGATATGCTTCTCGTCAATCTCGACTTTCTTAACATGGGCTAGAATCGCGAAACAACCTTTATGAAGGTATTTTTCAACTTTAAGGAACGAGACGAGGTTGAGTCCGGTGCAACTCTTATCGCCATAGACAATCAAGGGTTCACCATTCTCGATAGGAATTTGAATGGCTTTAAGATCGCAAAGAATGTGAGATTTCTTTTTAGCTAGCCAATCCATACCAATGATTACATCAAAGCTCCCTAGTTCTATAGGTATCAAGTCAATTTCAAACTCTTTACCCATTAAGTTTAACGTACACCCCCGATAAAATTTGTCGGCACTCAATAGTTTCCCGTTGGCCACTTCAATGGTATACGTAGTATCTAGTGGAAGTGGTGGAGTGCTAAAAGAATGAGTCAAAGTCTTAGATACAAAACTCTTGTCGGCACCCAAATCGAATAAACAAGAGACATAAGAATTGTTGAGAAGAAACGTACCCGTGACTAGTTCATTGTCATCTCGGGCTTCCTCGGTGTTGATGTTGAAAGATCGGCCGCGTGCATTAGAATTAGCTTTCTTCTTTGGGCATGCATTTCTAAAATGACCCGGTTGGCCACATTCAAAGCAAACACCCGCTTTTGGTGCATTGGGCCTCTTTTGAGCAACGGGGGCGGTATTTCTACAATCGTGGGCCAAATGACCACTTCTTTAGCACCGGTGGCAAAACGGATTGTCACATTCACCATAGTGATGTTTGTGGCATTTGTTGCAAAAAGGTTTATTTCCTACATAACTTTTCTTGCCGTCGGAGGTGAAAGGCTTCTTGGAAAAGTTGTTGTTGCTTGATTGGGGGCTTCCCATTTTCTTTTGTTGTTACCCGACTTATCCTCGGCCTTAGGTGCCGGTACTACGATTTCATCCACTGTTTCAATCAATTTGCGGGCCATATTCAAAGCTTCTTGATGATTAGTGGGTTTGGATGACATTACCCCGTGTTTGATGCTCTTAGAAGACCATCCATGTAAAGTTCAACCCTTAAAGATTCGGGGTTCACAAGGTTTGGGCACATCAAGGCTAGTTCGGAAAATCGTTGATTATAGGCCTTGAGATCGTTTCCGACCCCTTTTAAAGTTCTTAGCTCTTGTTCGAGCCTTCGGGTTTCTTCACGAGGGAAATATTCGATGATCATATTTTCCCTCAAATCGGCAAGAGAGGGCGTGGGCTTCATCGGTACCCACCGATTGAACATAGGTGTTCCACCAAGTGATAACGACACCGGCGAAAGTGTGAGTGGAATACTTGACCTTGTCTTGGTCCCGACAACCGCTTATGCTAAAGACGGCTTTCGTTTGCTCAAACCATCGGGTGAGCACAACCGGTCCCCCGGTTCCATCGAAAGTGTGAGGTTTGTTCCCCATGAAAGCTTTATAGGAGCATCCCTCGTTTGAGTTACCGGCTCCATTGTTGTTGTTGTTGTGGTTGTTGTTATTGTTGTTGTTTTTGGATGAGTGACCGGCCATGGCCGCATCCATGGCGGTGGCTATCATTAGTTGTAGAGCTTGTTCGGGTGTTTCATGACGTGGTGTACGGCGAGGAGGCATCGTTCCTTCAAAACACAAGAATATCGTTGATTAGTATTCTCAATAATACTAACCGTGATATGGAATGAGGATAAAGAGAAAATTTTCCTTGACTCGCCTTAAATTCTTTATGTCATAATGTCGGAACGTTCATATGAGTCACCGTAATATAATCCCGAAAATTATATTACCCTAATTCATATGTGCATTTGACATTATTTCACTAAGTCAAGGTGGCGTGTCAATCAAATTAAACAGCGTGAGATTAAGATGGAATAAAAGTTAGATATGAATAGAAGAGTTCGAGTACAAATGCACAAGTAGTCAAGTAATTCCTACTTCAAGTCTATATGCCGGTTGTAGTCTAGACTCACTAATGTACCCTATGACTCGGGGTTGACACCAACGAACTCTAAATCCCTACAACCAACACTCTGATACCATCTGAAGTGACCCTACAAAATCGTCATTGACGGCGCCGTGTACTTAGGTCCCGTTATGTGGTCATAAGTCTTTAAAACAACGTTTGACCAAAATATGCCGCATTCATTTCAATTATAAAGATGTTTCAAAGTTTACAAAGTAGTTCAACGACAAAACATGTTACAACTTTTTAAGTACAACTAAATCCTATACGACATAAATTAAGTTAAGTCAAAAGACGCTCCACGTATGCATGTATACTCGACATCCAAGCAAGTATCAAAAATAATGTGCGGAAGCATGTATCACCTAGCGTTCAAGGACCTGAAAAAACATATAGAAAACTGTCAACGGAAAACGTTGGTGAAATCATAGGTGTTGATAATGATAAAAACGAACATATATTTCATAGCATTATCCTTCAAGAAAGACAAGCTTTTAGTTGTAATCGTTCTATTTACAAGTGATATTCGTTTAAATAATAAAAGGTGAATATAAAAGACAGATTCAACGATTTGAAGACGTAAACGACCAAAAAGCTAAAAAGTACAAAGTACAATCCAAGTGGTTCAAATTATTGGTGAGAAACGTCTAAAAATTACAAGAGTACAAGCCGCAAAACGCAAAGTACAAGATATTAAATCGTACGAAAGGACGTTCGAAAATCCATAACCGGGACATAAGCCGAGTATCAACGCGCGACACAACGGACCTAAAATTACATGTCAACTATCCACATGAATATAATATAATATATATAGTTATATAAAATTATATATATATATATATTATATATTTATATTTAAATGTGTCGGCAAAACAAGAAGACAAAGCGTTGTGAGCTGTCCCAGGAGGCCATGTGATCGCATGGCCATGAAGAAGAAACTCCATGCGATCGCATGGAGTGAAATATCTGATCGCATGGAGTGAAATATCTGGCCAAGTGCTATAAATAGCAATCGAATTCGGACGAGAGGAGTACACCTTCATCAACTGATATTCACTCTCTCTCAATATATTTATATTTATATTTTATAATTATAATTTCAATATTAAGTAAATAATAATAAGGTTATAGTGGCGAATGTTTTAAGTTTGTAAGTTAAAATTCTGTCCGTGTAACACTACGCGATTAATACTCATTGTAAGTTATGTTCAACCTTTTTAAATTAATGTCTCGTACCTAAGTTATTATTATGTTTATTTAAACCGAAGTAATCGTGATGTTGGACTAAATATTAAGATTGGGTTATTGGGCTTTGGACCATAATTGGGGTTTGGACAAAAGACCGACACTTGTGGAAATTAGACTATGGGCTATTAATGGACTTTATATTAATTAAATGATATCTCGTTGATTAAATATAGAGATTTATAATTTGACGTATTTATATATAACCACATACGCTTGACTAGGTACGGTGGGCGGGATATCTATAAATACTAATAATTATTCATTTGACCGGACACGGGGATGGATTAATAGTCACTGGACTCATTAAAACAGGGGTGGATTACATTCAAGGGTAATTGGTGTAATTGTTAACAAAGTATTAAAACCTTGGATTACACGCAGTCGATAACCTGGTGTTTTCATTAAACAAAGTATTAAGACCTTGTTACAGTTCGAATCCTCAATTAGTTGGAATATTTGACTTCGGGTATAAGGTTAATTTGGCGAAGACTCTCGCACTTTATAATTATGACCGATGGACTATTATGGACAAAACCAGATGGACATATCGAATAATCCAGGACAAAGGACAATTAACCCATGGTAATAAATTAAAATCAACACGTCAAACATCATGATTACGGAAGTTTAAATAAGCATAATTCCTTTAATTTATATCTCATCGTACTTTTATTTACCGTCATTTTATTTATCGTCATTTTACTTATCGTACTTTAAATTATTGTACTTTTATTTATCGCACTTTTATTTATCGTCATTTACTTTACGCTTTAAATTAAGTCATTTATATATTTAATATTTTACATTAGGTTTTAATTGCGACTTAAGTTTTAAAATCGACAAACCGGTCATTAAATGGTAAAAACTCCCCTTTATAATAATAATTATACTATATATATATATATATATATACATACATATATATATATATACATATATATATATATATATATATATATATATATATATATATATATATACAAATATAGTTTAAAATATATATAGCGTTAAACTCAGCTAGCTCCCTGTGGAACGAACCAGACTTACTAAAAACTACATTACTCTACAATTAGGTACACTACCTATAAGGGTTGTAGCAAGGTTTAGGTATATCCAATTCTATAAATAAATAAATAACTTGTGTAAAATTGTAGCATATTTAATAGTATTTCGTAGCAAAATATAATCTATTTCGTACTACACCTCGCACACATCAAGTATTTTTGGCGCCGCTGCCGGGGACTCAACAACGCCGAAGTGAAACGCTATAAAAAAATTTAGTTTTTAAGATATTTTTGTAAAAATATAATATTTCTTATTTTGTAAAAATATTTTGTTAAAAATACAAAAATATATATATATATATATATATATATATATATATATATATATATATATATATATATATCTATTTAAGTGTTCAAATAAAAAGAAAATATATTTTATATAAAGTATAAAAGTATTTTTTTATTAAGTTCTTAAAAATATAATTTTAAATATTCTTATGTATTAATTTTGTAGAAAGTATACATTAAATACATAATAAAATAAAAACGATTGAACCTGTAATTTTTTCGACCTGCATCTAACTAAACCTGCATAGCCATGCGACCGTATGGTTTTATCGCCTTAACCCCATGCGATCGCATGGGGTGATCTGACACGCCTGACTTGATCATCGTACAACATTAATTACGGAGTATTATTAATTATTATTATTAGTAAACCTAATTAGGGTTAATTATTTTATTATTTAGTTTAGTTTTTAATTAATTTGTAATTTAAGTTTTAATTAGTTTTATTACTTTATAAATTAATAATTTTATAAAATAATAATATAAAAATAATATTTTTATAAAAATAAGTAATTTTATCATTTTTTGTATCTTTTTATAAATTGTATATTTTTATCGTTTAATTCGTAATTTGTATTTTTATCGTTCGTAATTAGTTTTAAGATTAGTTTTTGCCGTAGTTATTTTATATTTCTAGATTCTTAGGCTTTGCCGTAAAATCCTTTAAGTGCTTTTTCATTAGATTAAGATTTAGGAGCTTTAGAATTTTACGACGTACTTATCGCTTTAGTTTTAAATAAATTTTAGTGCCTTTTAAGTTACAGCCGTTTTGGATATAGAATTCCTTATAAGCTTTAATTCTTTTAGACGCAACTTTTAATATTTAGTTTTTAGACTTTTAAGTTCCGACGCTCTACTTTCTTTTTATTACTTTTTTCGATCCTTTTATTTTTCGACGTTTTTCGACGCACTCTTTTTCTTTCTTATTTCTCGACGCTCTAGTTTTTAGGACATAGATTTTATCTTCAAAATTTCGACGAAAAAAAAATTTATTTTAAGCGGTTAAATTGATAGACATCCAAAATTTTCTGCTTCGTAGTAATAATTAGATTTGTTAGTGGCTGAGTTGTAGATTTTCCGACTTAAAGGATCTTGACTCCCTGCTGAATCTTTTGGCTATTCGAAACGTGAGCAAAGGCAGAAAAGTCTATTAATTTGATAACTTATATAATTTTTTTTATTTTTATAACTTATTGAATATTCAGGGAATGCACCGAGCAAAACGTTCACCACCTCTCATACGTTCACCACCTGTAACTCGATCAAGACATCTTGCCAATATTGTCGCCGTTGATTTTTCTTTAGAATCGTCATCTAGTCGACCAAGTACTCCAATTCAAATTTCCGATAATCCATTTTTTGAACCCAACCTCACAATTGAGAACCCGGAGGATATTCAAGGACAATTCAGAGATCCTGAACCAATAATCATTCCTCCTGAACCACAAATTACTCAACCGGAGATTGTCGAGGAAGAAACCATTAAATCAGAATCCTCTAGTGATTCAGATTCAACAAATTCGATCATGGAAAATCTGGAACCTCTAAGTATGGACGATCGAATGAGAGCTACACGTACTGGCCAAGGTCATGCAATTACTCAACCAGACATTAATGCACCAGATTATGAAATCAAAGGACAAATCCTACACATGGTAACTAATCAGTGCCAATTTAGTGATGCGCCGAAGGAAGATCCAAACGAACATCTTCGTACCTTTAATAGAATTTGTACTCTATTTAAAATCAGAGAAGTTGAGGATGAACAGATCTATCTCATGTTATTTCCCTGGACTTTAATGTGACGACCCGAGAATTTCCGACCAAATTTAAACTTAATCTTTATATGTTTTTGACAAGATAAGCAAAGTCTGTAATATTGAGTCCCGAAACTTTTGAACTATTTTCATATATGTAAATACCCTTCGACCGCTTCCGACGATTCACGAACAATTAATTGTAAATAGATATGTGTGGATATATATATATATATATATATATATATATATATATATATATATATATATATATATATATATATATATATAAATGGTATTTGGAATTATAATTCGTAATATAATATGTCGTATTATATATAGTTGTAATAAATCTTAAAGATTCAATATATTGAATAATTGGAAAATAGTAATAAATTGTAATATATTAAATCTAGATACAAGATAGAATATGATTATCATTACTTTCAATATTATTATCAATAGTAATATTAATATTAAAATCAATATTATTAACAACATTCTTTTCAATATACAACATATGAAAATGAAATAGATATATATAAAATTGTCATAGTATGATTATCAATATTATTATTATTAATATTAGTATTATTATAATTAGTATTATTATTTTTATTATTATAAATTATTAATATTGTGGTTATAAATTCTGTAGTTATTATCATCATATTCATTAATAATATTATTATGATTACTAGTATATTAATGTAAATTTTTATTATTATTATTATTATATATATGTACTAAAAAGAGATTAGAAAAGACACCACTTATCAACCCTACTTGATTCATTATGTCACCGAATTTGAAAAAAAAAATTGCAAATGTATTTGTTTGACTCACCCACATCCCTACCTTCTCAATTATGTTAACCAACTTACTATATCTAATTTAGAAAACAATGGATTAAGTAGAGGACAACTATGCAAAATCTAATTAAGATCACTTTTGTTGGATTCCATTCCAAAACATCTTGTAACTATATTATTATATACATAATAATAATATACATGTAATAGATAAGAACCGAACACCTTGCAACCTACTTCTCATTCTATGTTCTCCACTTTCTTTATAGAACCTCAATTATCCATATTAACATCCTTCTATCAAAACTTTATTGATATTATTTACATACAACTCTTTTTTTTTCTTTTTTTTTTCCGATTATATAGATATATATATATATATATATCTATAAACGCTTATATGAATTAGTTGGAGCCGTCGGTTGAATGTATAATTGTGATCGACGGTGCTAGATCATGAGCTACATGGTTTGAGTCACTCACACGAACAAAACCACCAAAACAACCCACACACACACCTTCAAACTTATGTATTCGTCTAAATCATCACCACTTACAGCACCATCGTTGAACCAGTAATCATCACCTCACCATGAACAAACCATCTGTTTTCTTTTCTCCTGTCTCGATTTAACACGCATCACAAACCATCACCACAACCATCGAATATCATAAAGTCAACACCTCATCATCTTTCTTTTGCTCTCCATCAACGACAATCATCAAACATCTCTGTTACTCGTTTACCACTGCTACAATCCTTGGTTTTTCTGTTCGTTTACAATGGAACCGAACCATAACTTTTATTGTTCAATACTACTGTTTGAACCATGGTCCAACTAATGTTACTTTCGGTCCAAGAACAGAACCATCACACCAAACCATCATCACTCGACCTGTTGTTTGCAGCTGCAACTATTTTTGATTGTAACCCAGGAACCTAATCGCCACTTACTGTTGCTATATCCTTGTTAGTTTACTATTGCAGCTACTCGGTTGCTTTTTGATTTCATCCGATAACAATCACCATAAGATTATCTTCATCACTCATCAAGGCACCACCATAACAAACTATTATCACCACCACAAGTTACTGCTACTTTCTGTGGTACCACCGTGACAATATAAACCTCAATCCACAGCCCCATCATCGAATATCCACATCACAGCTTCGATCAATTATTGTTACACCCGTTTTCTATTATGGATCAAAACATAAACTGCTATTACAGTTTCTGTTTTAGTACCATCGAACACCATAGGTAATCATCATTCTTTTACTACTTTATACTATTTTTTATCAATTCGAAAGACAAACCAGGATATTATTGCATCTGCTCCATCTATTCGCTGTACCACCATCACTGCAAATTAAAGCTTGAATTAGACTCATTGTGACTGCTTTATCAGGTTGTTGGTCGTACCAAACCACAAAGCCAACCTAATCCCTAAATTACAATCAATTTCAAAATCCAACAAAATCATAACTATGTATATAAATTCAATTTAAACAAGATCAATTGGACTAGTAAGAACCTTAGAATACGAAGTAATTATAAGAGATTTGAATTATGTACATAGAATCATTGATTTTATACATCGAATGAAACAGAAAAATCGATTTCTGATGATGACTGATAAGTTGGGACGAAGATGAATTGATAATAATTACCTGCTAACCACGATGATCGGTGCCCGAATAATGATGATGATGAACCAAAGATTGATTGTTTAATAAGTGGGTCGATTGAGTGAATCAAAGGTTCCATGAATCTTCATTTTTTTTCTTCTCCCCTTCCTGCGATTGCTTTTGACTAATCTCGATCTGTTTTGGAGCAGAAACAAAATGCATAATATATTTTATTAGGTATTATTGTATTATTATTATTAAAATAGATTACTATTATTATTATTATTATTATTATTATTATTATTATTATTATTATTATTATTATTATTATTATTATTATTATTATTATTATTATTATTATAAACATAAATATAAATATAAAGATTATAAATAAGAATAGTAATATGAAAATGATAAAAATTACAATTAAGTTACAATTTAAATGAATTATTAATATTATTATTTTTATCACTATTATTGTTATTATTGTCATTAAAATTATCATTCTTATTAAAATTATCATTTTTGTTAAAATTATTGTTATTATTAAAAATATCATTTTTTTTATTAAAATTATCATATTATTTATTATCATTATAAGTATTTTTATTTATTATTAATAACATTATTATTATTATTACTATTATTTTTACCACTTTTATTATTATTATTTTCATTATTAACATATAACGTTTTATCATTTTATTATTAGTATTATCAAAACTATTAAAAGTATTATTATTATCAATACTATTATTATTTTTAGTATTTTTAGTATTATTTTTTTTTTTTACAAACCAATGTTATCTATATAAAAATATATTACAAGTCAACTAATATTACATATAACGTAACTATATTGATATTTTTACTAATTATTCATCTAAAGTATATAAAATAAATATAACTAATTTAGTTATTAATGAAACATACAAGTTACCAAAATAACAATTACTAATAATCAAGGTTGGAGAATTCGGATCTCGGGGAGATCTCGTTTGGACTTTTTTAGGGAGATCTCGGCATCTCGGAATAATCTCGGGGAGATCTCGGACGTTGACTTATGTTGACTTTATAGTTTTTTTAATAAAATTATACATAAAAACATAAATATATGTATATTTATATACTTTTTTACGAGATTTTACAAAAACATCCGAGAAGTGAGCGAGAAAATCTCAAAAATTACGAATTTTACAAGAAAATCTTACAAATTAGCATGAAAATCGAGAAATTATAGCTATGACTAAGTTTGACCCTGTTGACCGAGAAATCTCAGGAGATGAACATCTCATCTCGGTTGCCTTCTAAAAACGAGATCTCGGGGGAGATATCGGGGAGATCTCGGGAGATTTACAACACTGCTAATAATACATAAACTTGTTTGATTACGATTATATGTGTTAATATATATACTTGATATAGGTTCGTGAATCCGAGGTCAACCCTACACTTGTTCAATGTCGTCATATGTATTTTTACTACAAAATACAGTATGGTGAGTTTCATTACTCCCTTTTTAAATGCTTTTGCAATATATATTTTTGGGACTGAGAATACATGCGCTGTTTTATAAATGCTTTACGAAATAGACACAAGTAATCGAAACTACATTCTATGGTTGAATGATCGAAGCCAAATATGCCCCTTTTTTCTTGGTAACCTAAGAATTAGTAAACCGATCTACTAATTGACGCGAATCCTAAAGATAGATCTATTGGGCCTAACGAACCCCATCCATTGTAGCAGATGCTTTAGTACTTCGATGTTGTTTTATCATGTCCGAAGGATTTCCCGGAATGATAGGGGATATTCTTATATGCATCTTGTTAATGTTGGTTACCAGGTGTTCAATCCATATGAATGATATTTTTGTCTCTATGCATGGGACGTATATTTATGAGAACTGAAAATGAAAATCTTGTGGTCTATTAAAATGATGGAAATGATTATTTATGTTAAACTAATGAACTCACCAACCTTTTGGTTGACACTTTAAAACATGTTTATTCTCAGGTATGAAATTAGAGATATTACTTGGAGTCATTCATGACATATTTCAAAAGACGTTGCATTCGAGTCGTTGAGTTCATCAAGATTAATATTAAGTCAATTATAGTTGGATATATTATGAAATGGTATGCATGCTGTCAACTTTTGATGTAATGAAAGGTTGTCTTTTAAATACAAATGCAATGTTTGTAAAATGTATCATATAGAGGTCAAATACCTCCCGATGTAATCATATGTTATTGTATTTGTCCTTATAGATTAGGACTGGTCGCTTCATTTAAAGGGAGAAGCCAAAGATTGGTTAGAATCGTTACCTGAAGGGGCGATTGATACATGAGATGTTTTAGTTGAGAAATTTCTTAAAAGATTCTTTCCGGCATCTAAAGCCGTGAGACTTCAAGGAGAAATTGTTACTTTCACGCAGAAGCCAAATGAAACTTTATAAGAAGCATGGACAAGATTTGGAAAGTTGTTAAGAGGATGTCCTCAACATGGTTTAGACACTTATCAAATAGTACAAATATTCTACCAAGGATGCGACATTACTACACGAAAAGACATCGACATAGCAACTGGTGGTTCCATTATGAAGAAAACCGCAACTGAAGCTTACAAAATTAGTGATAACACAGCATCCCACTCACATGAGTGGCATCAAGAAAAAGACATCGTTAGATCATCTAAAGCGGCCAGAGCCAATTCTAGCCATGACTTTGATTCCATTTTCGCAAAGTTAGACGCTTTCGAGAGACGAATGGAAAAGATGACTAAAGATATTCACGCAATATGCATTAGTTGTGAACAGTGTAGAGGACCATACTTGACAAAAGATTGTCTCAGTATTGAACAAACAATGGAATAAAGAGAGAATGTTTCATACATGAACCAAAGGCCTCGAAATAATTATCAAAATAATTATCAACCGCCAAGACCAAACTACAATCAAAATCAGAATTATAACCGAAATGTTCCATACAATAACCTACAAGGTCCTAGCAATCAACAAGTATCTAACAATACTTACAATCAGCAAAGACCTATTTTTCCAATTAAACCATCACAAACCGATGATAAAAAGCCAAATTTAGAAGATATGATGTCGAAGCTAGTTGAATCTCAAACGCAGTTTTTCACATCTCAGAAACAAACTAATGAACAAAATGCTCAAGCATTTAGAAATCAACAAGCTTCAATTCAAAATCTGGAACAAGAAATGAGCAACCTAGCAAGGTTGATAGGTGAAAGAAAATCGGGGAGTCTACCTAGCGATACAAATGCTAACCCCCGGAATGAAACAGCTAAAGCCAATACCATGAGAAGTGGTATTACACTTAAACCACCTGAAATACCTGTAATTTTTGATGACGCTATTCCTACTACACAGGCACCACAGCCTGAGCAAAAAAAGGAAAAAGAACTGGTAGTTAAAAAGGTTAATGAAGATAACACAGTTAAGGCGAAACCTTATGTTAAATCATACCAACCACCACTTCCTTACCCAAGTAAAATGAGAAAAGAAAGACTTGAAGCCGAGCAATCCAAATTCTTGGATATGTTTAAACAAATAAATGTCAATCTTCCTTTCATTGATGTGATTTCAAGAATGCCAAGATATGCTAAATTCTTGAAAGATCTAATCACAAATAGAAAGAAAATGGAAGAACTCTCGGCTGTTACAATGAATACTAATTGTTCTGCAGTGCTGTTGAATAAACTACCAGAAAAATTATCAGATCCAGGAAGTTTCACAATTCCATCTTTTCTGGGTAGTCTTAGTTCAATAGAAGCATTGGCAGACTTGGGTGCTAGTATAAATTTAATGCCATATTCACTATACGCTAAATTAGACCTCGGAGAATTGAAACCAACAAGAATAAGCATACAACTAGTCGATCGATCAGTAAAATATCCTAGAGGGATAATGGAAAACATGCTAGTTAAAGTTGATACTTTAGTATTTCCAGTAGACTTTGTTATTCTAGACATGGAAGAAGATTCTCGAGTTCCTCTCATATTAGGAAGACTATTCTTAAACACGGCTAAAGCAATAATAAACGTGTTTAGTAAGAAACTGACCCTAAGTATAGAGGACGAGAGTGTTACCTTTACTGTTGATAGAGCCATGCAACAATCGCAATCTGCAGATGATACATGTTATTATATTCAAACTATAGATTAACATGCAGAATTGTTAGAAGAATTTCCAGAATTACAAGGAACAGGAGAATGTTCTTTAGGAGAAGGAACCGAACCAATTGATGAAGCTAAAATGTAAGCTGCACTTATGGCTAATGATTACTAACCAACAACAGAAGAACTTCAAATGTTAAAAGAGGAAGACAGATATCGATACAAATCATCGATAGAAGAACCGCCGATATTAGAGTTAAAGCCACTTCCAAACCATTTGAAATACGCTTATTTACATGGTGAATCTGAATTACCTGTAATAATATCGTATTCTCTTACTAAAAATAAAAAATCTCAACTCATTTCTGTGCTAAAAGCTCACAAACCAGCTATTGCATGGAAGATTCATGACATTAAAGGCATAAGTCCTTCGTATTGCATACATAAAATCCTTATGAAAGAAGGTCATAAAACATATGTGCAACGCCAACGAAGACTAAATCCTAATATGCAAGATGTTGTTAATAAAGAAATTATTAAACTGCTCGATGCAGGTTTAATTTATCCAATCTCTGATAGTCCATGGGTAAGCCCAGTTCAATGTGTACCTAAGAAGGGTGGCATGATTGTCATCACAAATGAAAAAGATGAGCTTATTCCTACTAGGACTATAACAGGATGGCGTGTTTATATTGAATATAGAAAACTAAATGACGCCACCAGAAAAGATCACTTTCCCTTACCTTTCATTGATCAAATATTAGAAAGGTTAGCTGGGAACAGTTACTATTGTTTTCTTGACGGTTTCTCCGGATACTTTCAAATTCCAATCGCACCCGAGGACCAAGAGAAAACCACCTTCACGTGTCCTTATGGTACTTTTGCATACAAATGCATGCCATTTAGACTTTGCAATGCCCCTGTAACCTTTCAAAGGTGCATGATGGCAATTTTTCACGACATGATAGAAGAATGCATGGAAGTTTTCATGGATGACTTTTCAGTCTTCGGTGATACTTTTGAAACATGTCTAGTTAATCTTGAACGAATGCTTATTAGATGCGAACAATCAAATCTAGTACTTAATTGGGAGAAATGTCATTTCATGGTTAGAGAAGGCATCGTTCTTGGTCATAAAATTTCAAAGGAAGGAATTGAAGTGGATAGAGCTAAAGTAGATGTAATTGTTAAACTTCCACATCCCACCAATGTTAGAGGAGTTAGGAGTTTTCTAGGGCATGCCGGTTTTTACCGACGTTTCATAAAATACTTTTCTAAAATTGCCACTCCTATGAATAAACTCCTTGAAAAGGATGCTCCATTCATCTTTTCGGATGAATGCATCAAATCTTTTAATATTCTTAAAGAAAAACTCACTAATGCGCCGATCATGATAACTCCAAATTAGAATCTACCATTTGAACTCATGTGCGATGCAAGTGATTTTGCAATGGGAGCCGTTTTAGGACAAATGGTTGAAAAACGATTTCAACCTATCTATTATGCTAGTAAGACGTTACAAGGAGCACAAATGAATTATACAACTACTAAAAAAGAACTCCTTGCTATTGTCTTTGCTTTTGACAAATTTCGTTCATATCTCGTTCTAGCTAAAACAGTGGTCTATACTGACCATTCTGCTCTTATATACCTATTTTCAAAACAAGATGCCAAACCACGATTAATCCGTTGGATCTTATTCTTACAAGAATTCGATATTGAAATCCAAGACAAAAAGGGAGCAAAAAATCTCGCCGCTGATCATCTTTCTCGTCTTGAAAATCCTGAATTAGAAGTTCGAAATGAATCGGCTATACAAGACAACTTTCCTGATGAATATCTATTGAAGATCGATTATAATGAAATTCCATGATTTGCAGACTATGCAAACTACTTAGTATGTGGATTCCTTGAAAAAGGGTTGTCGTACCAAAAACGAAAGAAATTTTTTAGTGATATAAAACACTATTTTTGGGAAGATCCACATTTGTTTAAAAGTTGTCCAGATGGAATAGTACGTCGATGCGTATTCGGAGATGAAGCTAGTCAGATCTTAAACCATTTTCACACAGGACCAACAGGAGGGCATTATGGGCCTCAACTCACAGCAAGAAAAGTCTATGACGCTGGATTCTATTGGCCTACAATTTTCAAAGACACACACCTTCTTTGTAAATCCTGTGATGCTTGTCAAAGGGCCAAAAAATAAGTCAACGTGATGAAATGCCACAAAATGTCATTCAAGTATGTGAAGTATTTGACGTTTGGGGTATTGACATTTTGGATCCATTTCCAAAATCTCATAATAATCTCTACATTCTCGTTACCATTGATTATGTATCTAAATGGGCGGAAGCACAAGCTCTCCCAACTAACGATGCACGAGTTGTAGTCAACTTCTTAAAATGTCTTTTTGCTAGGTTCGGAACACCGAAAGCTTTAATAAGTGATCGGGGGTACTCATTTTTGTAATAATTAACTTGAGAAAGTTCTCAAAAGATATGGAGTAACTCATAAAATCTCCACCGTTTATCATCCACAATCAAGTGGACAAGTTGAAAATACCAACCGAGCTTTAAAACGTATTCTAGAGAAAACCGTAGGATTAAATCCGAAGGAATGGTCCATGAAATTGGAGGATGCACTCTGGGCTTTTAGAACAGCCTACAAAACTCCAATTGGAACCACACCTTTTAAACTTGTTTACGGAAAAGCATGTCACCTTCCAGTAGAAATTGAGCACAAAGTATTTTGGGCTTTGAAGACATGTAATCTTGATTTGCATGAAGTTGGACGTCTACGGTTAAGTCAACTAAACGAATTAGAAGAATTAAGACATGATGCATATGAAAATTCGTTAATCTATAAGGAAAGAACAAAGAAATGGCATGATAAAAGAATCATAAGTTCAAAAGAATTTAAGGAAGGAGACAGAGTTCTTCTTTTCAATTCACGATTCAAGCTATTTCCTGAAAAATTGAAATCAAGATGGTCTGGACTATTTATAGTCAAAAGAGTTTTCCCATACGGAACAATAGAGTTAATAAATTCAAATGGAATTGAATTTAAAGTTAATGGTCACAGAGTTAAACACTATATTCATGGTCCGAGGGAAGTTGACAATGAAGTCAATCATAATTTCACCACCCAAGAAAACCCCCAGAATGAAAACATAAATATGTTGTCAACGACATATGAAAAGCTAAAAGTGGAAGATGGGGAGGCTTCAAATTGGAGCGATGAAGAAGAATTCCTATATAAACCTCCCATTCTAAGAAACTAAGAAAAATGTGAACAAGAAGTTCAAGTAGAAGTGAAAGAACCAAGAAAAGATCACCCGAAAAAGGTTAACAAACCAACTCTACTTACTAAAGTAGGAGACCCAGGTGAATTTATCATTTCTTGCTTGCTTAATGATGGTGCTATGTATAATGGGCTCGCAGATTTAGGAGCAAGTGCAAACGTTATACCTCTTTCCTTATACAAAAGATTAGGTGTGGGTAAATTAAGACCAACCAGAATAGGTGTTCAATTTTTTGATCAAACCATTAAACACCCGGTTGGAATAGCCAATAATTTACTTGTTAAAGTGAGAAGTTTGACCTTTGCTGCAAATTTCATAGTTATTAATATGGAGAAAGACCTTGATATTCCTCTAATTTTAGGTCGCCCATTTTTGGCAACCACTGAAGCATTCTTTGATGTAAGAGAAGGTAGAATGACACTTAGACATGGTGATAAATCGGTCACCTTTGTGAACCGAAAGTTTAGATCTCCACCAACCAAAACTGTTGAACCAATAAAAACACCTAAGTGTGGGGAAGATGAAGCAACACCCAATGATGACCTGATAACAAAGAACCCCGTTGTTGATACAAAATTAGATGGACCCGTTTTTAACAGTTCAACGAAGAAACTTTATAAACGGATTCAAGATGCTAGGATTAAGGGGAACTTTAAGTTATGTAACCGATTAGTATCCAATTTGTCGCCTAAAGAAAAGGCGATGTTAATTGAATTTGTGAATGTTACAGAGGAAATCAACAAATGGCTTGAAACAAAAGTCAGAGATATGCAAGTTGTAGATGTTCCAATTGAAGTTAATAATGAAGTTAATCACAATTTCGATACCACAGCTAACTAAGTGTGGGGAGATTCAAATGTTTTAAAGGATAATATAATGTTGTCTAGTGTTAGATTTTCAGTTTTCGTGTAGTTCTCGAAAATGGAATACGAAGGGTCTTTCCCTAGCAGACCCTAAAGAACTAGTCTTCTCCCTCCATTCTGAATTTTTATTTCTTTTAGGTTTTACGAGATGAAGAATTCCTTTGATCTGACCCATGGTCTACTACTACACGCTATGATTACTAAACGTAATAATAACACTTTCCCAAGTGAATTGGTATCATTCATAAGAGGAAAAATGAACGAAGTGAGGAAAGAACTCAGGAAAGATCATCGTAAGACACATTTTGGTAAAGGAAAATCAAAATCCGCAACAAAAAGAAGAGCACGACACCTTGAAAGATGTCATAAATGCAGAAAATGGTCACACGAAGGGAAATGTTCGAACAATCAAACACATTCCAATTCTGAATTCGTTACTCTATGCAAAGAAGGACCATTCATATGTTTAGAAGAAAAGTTATTGAAAATTCGAGGTTACGCTTATGTAGCTATGGAAAACCAAATCGAACGACTCTCCTATGAGTCGACTAAAGCAGGTCTCTGAGAATTCTTTATCACAGGTAAGTATGTACAGTTTTTATTTATTTTTATTTATTTATTTTAACCTTTTGATAATAAATGCTGAATCGTTCGCTATAAAGTATTAAATTGATATTCAATAAAATTAGGTATGCGAAACCGAAATTATGGATATCATACAAAAATTTATTACATCACTGCGAAATTTATCGTTTATTCATAAGGTATAAATATCTTTAATCAATCAATTCAAACTATTTCAGAAATTCGTCAGGAGTAAAACTAGGTAATATAGCCGAAATTACTTTACCCAAAAGAGGGACGTATATTTTTGTTAATATTTGATTGATTAAAGTGGGATAAAAGACCAAAAAGATTTTTATTTTTATTTTTACCTTATTTTTAAAACTAATATATAACTATATTATTTTTAAATATAAGTTTGTAAAATTAATGTATATAAATATTAATAATATTTATATGAAATTTTATGCATTTTAAAATTTAAGTTTGGTGTGAATTTAAAAACAAAAATTTACTTTATTTCATTAAGTTAAAAATTTGATATCTAAAATTCATCGTGGGTTGAAGACTAGGCCGTCGAACCGAAATTGCTTTACCCAAGGGCGGGACGAGAAATTTTATTATCATTATTTTTAATCTTATTGATCTAAAGTATGCCAAAAACATTTAAAAAACTCAAAAATCTTTGCTTTTAAAACAATCGCTTTAAAATGACAAATTTTAAAATTTTGTCGAGGGACGAACTAGGTAAACATACCGAAACGACCTCTTCCTAAATAAAAAGGAAAAACAAAATTTTAAATAAATCATTTATTTGTTTTTATAAGTAAAATGTTTTTATAAAAAAAAGAAAAAAAGAAAAAAAAAAGAAATTACACCCCATGCGATCGCATGGGTTTGCACTGGGAGCCCATGCGATCGCATGGGAACCCTGGACAGGTCAGGATCATAAAATTCAGTCAACTGCGTCTGCTTCCACACACAACAAACACACATACATACGAAAATACTCCCAAATCCTCTCTAAAATCATCATTTTTTCACCAAAATTCACCAATTTTCTTGCTATAATCCGCTCTACTCGTGCGTTTGTTCAGAAGTTTTTCAAAGAAGGTAACGATTCCACCCCTAAAACTCTTTAAATTCGAATTATAGTGTTCTTGAGAAATTTTTTACCTAATTTAATTTTGATGATTTCTAGTATAATTAGTGTTAAATTATTCATATATTATTCTTGTATAACCTAGATTGATGCTATTTAACATGATTAGAAGCTTTAAACTTCAAATTTTTAACAATCTAGAGTTTGTGTTCTTGAGCAATTTGGGGCTTTTTGATATAAACAGGTTATGGCCGATTTTTGTTATGAATTATTGCTAAATTAAGTAGTGTAACATGTTTAGGTAGCTAAATGATCCAAACTTTAATCCTAAACATGATTTTTGAACATCAAAGTGGACTTTTTAAGTCTAAAATTCATGAACTTGATTATTTTGATATAAATGTCATTTAAAACTTGTTTAATTGCTAGTAATGGTTATTTTAACATGTTATTTGAGTTGAATGCTTATGAACTTTGTATACCTTTTCATATATGCTTATTTGAAAAATTGTAGAATTGATAAAAATATAAAAATGAGTATAAGTTTAATATGGATTAAACATGTTATTGTAATTGTTTTAAATTGTTATTTTGATAACACTAATGCATATTTGAATGCACAAATTTTGTGTTTAATGTGTTTTGCAGAGAAATACAGATACGGACGGTGCATCATCGTCTAGACGACCTGAACAAGAACCTGATCAAGAACCGCAACCGCAACCACAACCTGAACAACAACAACATTATGATCAACACGTGCCATACTATGAACCAGAACCACAATTTTTTATTGCCTACATAGTATTTCCCGTTCACCATGTAATAGAGCACTCGAGAATTCATGAAGAGGAGTTACATCCCAATCTTAGATTTGATAGAAGCTGGAGAGATTACCCAACGTACCAACATAACAAATTTAAGCTTTGTACCAAAAATGTGGAGGTACCAAGGGTAATAGATTGGGAGCCTTTAGAAAGGGTCAACCTAGCTAATCCAGTTAGGCTATTACTAATCCAAAGGTATGACAACTCTTCTTTTCCTGATTGGGAACGTTTATTTACCACCCGTAGGCCTGTATATAAGGAGTGGTGTGTTGAGCTAATGAGTACTATAGCCTTAAATAAGGATGTAGATAGGTTAGACGATAAGACTTTTCTTATATTTTTACTTGGAGGTAGGATGTATAGGATGTCCATGATAGACATGGCTAGGGCTTTACAGATTTACACCCCCACTGAATTATTATCACCTGATTGTACAGCTTTAATTTATCAAGGTGAGAGGGTAGATAGAGATTTTGACGCTAATGCCATATGGAGGTGTATGTCAAATTTTAATGTGTTTACGCGGGGTGGAATACACTCCTATTTAGATATTAATAAAGCAGAGCTCCGTATAATACATAGATTTTTAGCATACTCGATTACACAAAGAGGTAGAAACAAGGAGAAAATGACCCTAAACGATTTATTCTACCTTAAGTGCATTCGAGACACTAGAGGCTTTGTTAATATCCCCTACTGTGTTGGGTTTTATTTGTCCAAAGTTGTGGAAGGAATACAGGACGGGGGAATAATAGGAGGAGGCATTTTTGTTACTCTCATTGGAGAGTATTTAGGTGTAGATAGGGAACACGGGGGTCCAATGATGGTGGTTGAGGAACAAACCGATACTATAGGTTTGCAGGTTTATCAAGGTGCCAAGGTACTAAAACGGAGGCACAATATGCCAATACCATATCAGGGCAACCATCCGCAGGTAGAGAGGGGTTCGGATGAGGAGATGGAGGAAGTAGATGACATTAGGGATGTCATTAGGGATAGTTATACTGATGTCTTCCAGCATGTAGATGAGGTGGAAATGAATAACCAAGCTAGGCATCATCAGTATGAGCAGTGGAGAGCCGCGAATGAGTATGAGAACTCCAGGTGACGCCAACACGATAGCTGGCAAGTTCATCAGCACCAGATCATGAGCCAGCTATCATATCAGGTACCAAATAACTACATCCCGACTCGTCCTGCTTTTTATCCACCACATCAGCCCGACATGCGACCACCCTTTGACCTGTATGACCTTAATCAAGCCTACCAGGACACCTATCACCAACCATGGAACCCGAGCGATGATATGAACTAGAATCCATATCCAAATCAATAGTGTTCCATTGGTGATTTATTATCTTTTATTATTTTTATCTATTTATGTTAAACATTTAACATTTTGATACTTTTATGTAATGTTTAACATTTTTATCATTTTGTACTAATATTTCATTTTTGTAATTTGAAAGTGGGATATTAAGTCCCATTTCAAAATACCATGCATGTTTATATTTGTATTGTATATATTTTATCTCATGTACACAACAGGATAAAATAGCGCATTTTCAAAGACTGACATTAAGTTCAGTAAAAACAACTAATTTTGATGACAAGATGCAAAATATATGTGAAATAACAACTGCAGGAATGAACAAATGATGTGCACCATTTATAATTCAAACAAACAACAATATGTTTGGAAACTTTGGTAAAATTTAATCATTTTTCTACGCTAATCACCCTCAATAATTTAAATTGTTACTGATTTCTTGCAAATGAGGGCATTGCAAGATCTTAAGTGTGGGAATGGATTAAATTCTTTTGGATTTTAAAAAAATTGACTTATACACTTGGTTTAATAGCCACCGTTAAACTTTACTAGTAACGCAGTAGTTGTATTAGAATCTAGTGCTCTCGGATAATAAAGAACAACCCTAGTCTTATATACTGACTACCCACTTCTAGTAAAAATTTTAAAAATTTATTTTAACTAAATGAACTCAAAATCATATTTATACATATTTATGAACGATAAAACTAGGTGTTAACACCGAAATTATTGTTACCTCGGAAAGGACATAAATTGAGAAACAACCCAAAACGCTTGAATTCATTTAAAATGGAATAGAAGAGAATAAAAAGGCAAAGAAAGAAATATAAAAGCCAAGTGTGGGAAAAATTTACCAAGTTATTCAAATTACATATTACATATTTTTGTACAAATAATTGAAGATACTTTTGTTTTGGACGATTTTAATCAGTTTTACCCGATTTCTTATAATATATTTAAAAGAAATGTGCCACTTAATTTAAAAGGAAGTAAAGTCTTTCAAGAAAAAGACACGCGCTTCTTGATTTAGGTCAGGAAGTTGTCGTCCAGACCAGTTGTAGAGTCTACGAAAATCCTTGAAAAATTTTCTCGAAAATCAGCTGGAAATCCATGGACCTCAGCATCAAACAGGGTCGCCATGTGGTCAGACTTATCCTAACTATGAGAGGATCTGTCTCGTACAATGGGGGGCACCGTGTAAATTAGCTTATAAGACTAATGAATCAGATCTCTAGAAAGGATAATCTCTTTAAAGATTAAAAATCAGCTTTTAAGACTAATATTACTCAATCCTTGAGATTGACTTTAAAATATTGAGAATTACAAACTCATGGAATTCGATGATATCTAAACTCGAGCTTGAACGAGAAAATATTTTGATCAAATTACACAACCGATTTATTTTCTGAAAACCCATTTTCAATGCGTTCATTACCATTGAACGTAAAATCCTAGGAATTCACTTGGAATTCATTAGGTCACCTGAACCAAATTGGGTGTCAACCGTAAGAACGGTGGTTGCATAGCATGGTCGAAGACAGGACCTTGTGCCAGACCGAAAAACTATAGGGTGATCTTTACTATTGCTCCTACAAAGGATAGTAATTGCATCCGACACGATATAGACCATAATCAAAAGCATGTCATTAGATATTGTCTTAACAGTTGCTTGTTCAAAGCTTTCCTTTACAACCGGACGATAGTTTACCGAAAGGTAATATACGGAGCAAGTATATTGGACGTGTTGCTTTCCCAATACAAGGTTAGCAAGTGAGTGACACAAAAACCACAAGTTTTGAGCTAAAATTTTCAAATCTGAAACCCACAAAACCCACAAAAACATTTTGCAAACACCGGTGAATGGTTATTCCGGAAAACTTATCTAGGGTAAAAGCTAGGTTGAATTTTCAAAAGATCAAATGTTTTCATAAAGATTCAATTTCCTAAAGGATCTAAATTTTTATAGTCATGTGGGACTGTAAACCACATCGTTACCATCATTGTTCATACCACCGTATTAAAATCACTGATGTACAAAGTGTGAAGAATAAAGAAGTGATTCTAGTAAAGTTTTTATTCAAGTTCTATATTGCTTGAGGACAAGCAACGCTCAAGTGTGGGAATATTTGATAATGCTAAAAATGAACATATATTTCATAGCATTATCCTTCAAGAAAGACAAGCTTTTAGTTGCAATCGTTCTATTTACAAGTGATATTCGTTTAAATAATAAAAGGTGAAGATAAAAGACAAATTCGACAATTTGAAGACGTAAATGATCAAAAAGCTAAAAAGTACAAAGTACAATCCAAGTGGTTCAAATTATTGGTCAGAAACATCTAAAAATTACAAGAGTACAAGCCGCAAAATGCAAAGTACAAGATATTAAATCATACGAAAGGACGTTCGAAAATTCGGAACCGGGACATAAGCCGAGTATCAACGCGCGACGCAACGGACCTAAAATTACAAGTCAACTACCCACATGAATATAATATAATATATAAAATTATATAAAATTATATATATTATATATTTATATTTAAATGTGTCGGCAACACAAGAAGACAAAGCATTGTGAGCTGTCCCAGGAGGCCATGCGATCGCATGGCCATGAAGAAGAAACTCCATGCGATCGCATGGAGTGAAATATCTGGCCAAGTGCAATAAATAGCAATCGAATTCGGACGAGAGGAGTACAACTTCATCAACTGATATTCACTCTCTCTCAATATATTTATATTTATATTTTATAATTATAATTTTAATATTAAGTAAATAATAATAAGGTTATAGTGGCGAATGTTTTAAGTTTGTAAGTCGAAATTCTGTCCGTGTAACACTACGCGATTAATACTCATTTTAAGTTATGTTCAACCTTTTTAAATTAATGTCTCGTAGCTAAGTTATTATTATATTTATTTAAACTGAAGTAATCGTGATGTTGGACTAAATATTAAGATTGGGTTATTGGGCTTTGGACCATAATTGGATTAATGACCGACACTTGTGGAAATTAGACTATGAGCTATTAATGGACTTTATATTAATTAAATGATATCTCGTTGATTTAATATAGAGATTTATAATTTGAAGTATTTATATATAACCACATACGCTTGACTGGGTACAGTGGGTGGGATATCTGTAAATACTAATAATTATTCATTTGACCGGACACGGGGATGGATTAATAGTCACTGGACTCATTAAAACAGGGGTGGATTACATTCAAGGGTAATTGGTGTAATTGTTAACAAAGTATTAAAACCTTGGATTACACGAAGTCGATAACCTGGTGTATTCATTAAACAAAGTATTAAGACCTTGTTACAGTTTGAATCCCCAATTAGTTGGAATATTTGACTTCGGGTATAAGGTTAATTTGGCGAAGACTCTCGCACTTTATAATTATGACCGATGGACTATTATGGATAAAACCAGATGGACATATCGAATAATCTAGGACAAAGTACAATTAACCCATAGTAATAAATTAAAATCAACACGTCAAACATCATGATTACGGAAGTTTAAATAAGCATAATTCCTTTAATTTATATCTCATCGTACTTTTATTTACCGTCATTTTATTTATCATCATTTTACTTATCGTACTTTAAATTATTGTACTTTTATTTATCGCACTTTTATTTATCGTCATTTACTTTACGCTTTAAATTAAGTCATTTGTATATTTAATATTTTACATTAGGTTTTAATTGCGACTTAAGTTTTAAAATCGACAAACCGGTCATTAAACGGTAAAAACCCCCCTTTATAATAATAATAATACTACTTATATATATATATATATATATATATATATATATATATATATATATACACACACATAAATATAGTTTAAAATATATATAGCGTTAAACTCAGCTAGCTCCCTGTGGAACGAACTAGACTTACTAAAAACTACACTACTCTATGATTAGGTACACTGCCTATAAGTGTTGTAGCAAGGTTTAGGTATATCCCATTCTATAAATAAATAAATAACTTGTTTAAAATTGTAGCATATTTAATAGTATTTCGTAGCAAAATATAATCTATTTCGTACTACACCTCGCACACATCAAGTATTTTTGGCGCCGCTGCCGGGGACTCAACAACGACGAAGCGAAACGCTATAAAAAAAAATTTAGTTTTTAAGATATTTTTGTAAAAATATAATATTTCTTATTTTTTAAAAATATTTTGTAAAAATATTTTGTAAAAATATTTTGTTAAAAATATAAAAATATCAAATATATATATATATATATATATATTTAAGTGTTCAAATAAAAAGAAAATATATTTTATTTAAAGCATAAAAGTATTTTTTTATTAAGTTCTTAAAAATATAATTTTAAATATTCTTATGTATTAATTTTATAAAAAGTATAAATTAAATACATAATAAAAAAAAACGATTGAACTTGCAATTTTTTCGACCTGCATCTAACTGAGCCTGCATAGCCATGTGACCGTATGGTTTTATCGCCTTAACCCCATGCGATCGCATGGGGTGATCTGACACGCCTGACTTGATCATCGTACAGCATTAATTACGGAGTATTATTAATTATTATTATTAGTAAACCTAATTAGGGTTAATTATTTTATTATTTAGTTTAGTTTTTAATTAATTTGTAATTTAAGTTTTAATTAATTTTATTACTTTATAAATTAATACTTTTATAAAATAATAATATAAAAATAATATTTTTATAAAAATAAGTAATTTTATCATTTTTTGTATCTTTTTATAAATTGTTTATTTTTATCGTTTAATTCGTAATTTGTATTTTTATCGTTCGTAATTAGTTTTAAGATTAGTTTATACCGTAGTTATTTTATATTTCTAGATTCTTAGGCTTTGCCGTAAAATTCCTTAAGTGCTTTTTCTTTAGATTAAGATTTAGGCGCTTTAGAATTTTACGACGTTAGTTATCGCTTTAGTTTTAAATAGATTTTAGTGCCTTTTAAGTTACAGCCGTTTTGGATATAGAATTCCTTTTAAGCTTTAATTCCTTTAGACGCAACTTTTAATATTTAGTTTTTAGACTTTTAAGTTCCGACGCTCTACTTTCTTTTTATTACTTTTTTCGATCCTTTTATTTTTTGACATTTTTCGACGCACTCTTTTTCTTTCTTATTTCTCGACGCTCTAGTTTTTAGGACATAGATTTTATCTTCAAAATTTCGACGAAAAAAAAAGAAAATTTATTTTAAGCAGTTAAATTGATAGACATCCAAAATATAAGGTTAATTTGGCGAAGACTCTCGCACATTATAATTATGACCGATGGACTATTATGGACAAAACCAGATGGACATATCGAATAATTCAGGACAAAGAACAATTAACCCATGGTAATAAATTAAAATCAACACGTCAAACATCATGATTACGGAAGTTTAAATAAGTATAATTCCTTTAATTTATATCTCATCGTACTTTTATTTACCGTCATTTTATTTATCGTCATTTTACTTATCGTACTTTAAATTATTGTACTTTTATTTAACGCACTTTTATTTATCGTCATTTACTTTACGCTTTTAATTAAGTCATTTGTATATTTAATGTTTTACATTAGGTTTTAATTGCGACTTAAGTTTTAAAATCGACAAACCGGTCATTAAACGGTAAAAACTCCCCTTAAAAATAATAATAATACTATATATATATATATATATATATATATACAAATATAGTTTAAAATATATATAGCGTTAAACTCAGCTAGCTCCCTGTGGAACGAACCGGACTTACTAAAAACTACACTACTCTACGATTAGGTACACTGTCTATAAGTGTTGTAGCAAGGTTTAGCTATATCCCATTCTATAAATAAATAATTAACTTGTGTAAAATTGTAGCATATTTAATAGTATTTCGTAGCAAAATATAATCTATTTCGTACTACACCTCGCACACATCGGGTGTATTAGTAACGTTGTTTTTGAACCACAAGGTTTAATATAGTTGATTATCCAAATTGTTTGTATTCCAAAAGTATGTTCGCGAGCACCCAATTATCAAGACTTAACTATTTTGTACCCTATTACGCAGTGTTAGAACATACACTATACTCGAAAATATATTTCATCCGTTAACGGTAGCGAACCGTCCGAATGAGGGCTCGTCAAGCCCAATGTGATCACATAACATAGGTTCACGTTTACACCCTGCAAGTGTAACTAATGATAATTGAATTGAGGCTTTTTGTTCTAACTCGCTGTGAAAAGTTTGTTTTCGTACTTGTGTTCAAAGCATAAAAGTATGATACGTATATGTTTCTCATCCCATAGTTTAAAAGTAAAAGTTGTTGAAAAGGTGGGACTATGATCTCACCTTGAGTGCACGAGTAAATAAGGTACTTCACAAAGTAACGTGTGCAAGAACGAATGCTAGTCTTGACCTAAACAAGTAGGTTGTATCAATATCGGTAAACACGATGGGTCAAAGTTGTTCAATTAGTCCTATGGCTTGTTACGACTCTATTAATGTAGTATGTGAATCAAATTGTCAGGTTTCATGCAAGATTCAAGTATAAAAGCATGTTAGAACGATTGCATAAATATACAGTTAAATTTGATTAAAATTCAACTTTGGTCAAGTCAAAGTCAACGAAAAAGTCAACACGTTCGGGTCGGGTCCCGAACTATTTTTCCGAGGTTTTTAATCATATATAAGTATGTTAGAACAAGTTACATGTGAATCGAAGGTGGGTAGCATGGTTAGAATTAAATAGTAAACGGCCAACCAAAACAGAACATGGTAGTTCATTTGGACGGCGTCCAAAGGTTCTGGACGGCGTCCAGATGTGAAAGGCTGGACGACATCCAGATGTGAAAGGATGGACGGTGTCCAGATGGTTGGACGGCATCCAAATCAGTATACAGGTCCTGCTTGCAGAATTTACACAAGTGCACGAACCAAAACTCAAACAAACACAAATTATGATCCGCAAACAATCAAAACATGTATCTTATATTGTTGGAAAGGTATTTTGATGAGGAAAACAACTAAGTACATTTCACCAATCAATTCAACATTTTCAATAACCAAAATCGCATTAAATGCTCACCATTTATTACATTCAAGTTCATTAAATGCGTTTCTTGATTCGGTGATCCAATTTACATATATGATATGCCGTTTCGAAGGTAATTAAACACACATTGCAACTAAACACTTACCAACAACATTGTCAAGCATTTAATGTATCAAAAGTTCATAATTAAGTCTATCAAACCCTAACCAAAATCACAAAATCAATAATCATGTTAATGAAACTTTCTTGATCAACCTACACATCAAAATGAACCTATTGATGCTAGTAGCACATTTAATACATGCACTTTTAACATCTAACAACATTTAAGCTACCAAATCACAAGATCAAACCCACCAAATTTCAAGTTCATGCTAGTTACACTAAAACACAAGATCGAGCATACAAATCATATATTCATGTTAGACTTGAGCCATAGACACTAATTAACACTTTTATAAGTCAAAATTATCAAGAACACAAAATCTAGTGTTTTTAGAAAGTTACCCAAATGCAATGAGATTGGTATGAATTTGAAGAGGAAGATGCAAGGATTCCAAATATGTAATTTGTTTTGATGAACACTTGCTAGATCGGATTTAGATGATGATTCTTTGATTGAGTGTGTTGAGAGAAAATGTGGAAGTATTAGAGAAAGAGGAGGATGAATGAATGGAGGAGGAAGGGTTTGACCCTTGACCTAGTCAAATCTTTGCTCAAATGACAACATTAGTCCCTCGACTTAGGAAACGGTTGCTTGAATTACCTAAACAAAATATTTTAAAAACGTGTATTAACGAAAGATGTTATAATTACATGACGGACTTAAAATAGTATAACGGATGGTAAACGGAAAAAGGCGGGATGTTACATCACGAATACGTATTAATTAATTCGAATATTATATATTAAACTATATATGAATTATTGGATTACTAATTGTAGACTGCTAACTGTGGACTGCCAACATTGGACAATTAAAATGAATTAAAATATTAATTATAACATATGAAACTAAACAATTCTTCAAGTTTGTCACTTGATTTCATCTTAAACCTCATTTGTATCTTCACGATTACAATCTGCGAATCAAACCTTTCATAATTCTTGAAAACACTTCAATCGATAGGATGAACCAACCGCACTTCATCTACGGAAGAAGAGTTTGATGCATATAGTTATGCACCTGAAAACACTCGGAACCTGATTAAACGTTTAACACGTGTCTGTGCTAGCTCCTTTGGCATTGTTATTACTGTAAATAACATTGCAACTCTTTTTCAAATTAGCCAATTTTGTCACAGCTTCAGCAAATCAACTTCGACTTCTATTCGAATTAGCCTTATTATAACCTCGATATATAAGTTTGCCTGTCGTCATCATTACCGGGGAATCGTTTATATTCCACCACATTAGCAGTAAACTTACCAGCAACTTCAATGAATTTGGACTTTCCGAAAAATCATTATATTCATTGAAACCCCATCGTGTATTCATCTGTACCCCATACCAATAATTGCCATACCAATTATCGAGAATCAGCAATCAGTATTTTGAATCTCGTAGCATTTCTACATCAATAGTTATATGTATACATATAACAATTATCTCCTAGAATTACGATCTTCAATTCTGAAATTTTGAAAAGCACCCAGCCTATGAATCAATACATTGAACTTTAAAAAAGCTGAATGAAGCAGCAGAAACTGTAGGCAACCTTAAACGACCTTAATCATTGGAAGTTTGATGATAAAGAATAGTATGTTGGAAAAGCTCAGAAAAGTTAGAACTGGAAAACGGATTGAGCTAACCACGAAGGAGACCAAGGACAAATACAAGGACCATACCCTATATTCAAAGAATCCAGGTAATTCTGGATCCGTTGAAATCTTTAGAGAATATCTTGCTCCAAAGTCATGTTAAAATCTTGCAAAAAAAATTTCTTCATCAACCTTCGAACTTGAAAATTCCAAAATATCATCATAAATATCTTCGATATTTCTGAGGATATTTTCATAAATATTCTCGTCCGAAATTATATACCTCTTCGTGCATCCTGTGTTTCATTATATTGGAAACTTCTGTAAAATTTAAGTTTAATTTATGAATGAATTCTGGAGAAATGTAAAGAAATTGATGCATGAATGTAAGACCCAAATATTTATTATACATAATGTATTTATGGTGTACGATGCGTGTATGAAGTGTACGTGTTGCTTGCTCGAACGCCGAAGGAAACTGGACGTTGTCTGAAGTGACAAGGTGTGTACGTATCTTTTCAACCCCAAATAAAGTTTGTGTTGATGTTTTAAAGCATTACCATTGGAAAGGAAATCTTATTACGTTTCCAAAAATATTTGATTCATCGAAAACGGAGCTACGGTCAAAAAGTTATGGCCAAAACAAGTTTCTGAAAACTGACCTGTAGGTTGGAGCGGCGCTCCACCTTTCGGCGCGGCGCGCCGAACCCGTCTGATGCAATTTTCAGCCTTTTTAAAAGGTCTAAATGAGGGGTACTTTGGTCTTTTCATTTAGGGTCGGTTTAGGGTCATCAAGACTGATCTAGAACTCCATTGGAGCTCATTTCTCACCCACACAAACACTCTCATCCACATCTAGAGAGAGAGGAAGAGTTCTAGAGTGAGAGAGCTTGATTTGGAGAAGAAGGAGTCGAATTCTTGCCAAAGCTCGAGTTTTAAATTTGTTCATCTCGCTCCTAGCTACGTTTTAGTAGTATTGGTAAGTTCTAACTCCGAATTTCATTTGTTAGATTTGATATTCAAGTTAGGGTTTGAGATTGTTAGTTGTAAAACCCATTTGGTTGATGAAGAGGGTTTATGGAAACTTGCTATTTTGATATTTGGCGGGTTTTGGGTTGGTTAATGATTTAACCATGTTTAAGACTTGTAAATGGTGTATTATCACTAGTGTTAGTGATTATTGGTGTTTTGGAAACCATTAGGGTTCTTATGGTTGACTAACTTTGACTAGAGTCAAAATTAGGGTTTGTTGATGATTATGACTCAATTTCCGATTTAATAAGGTTTATAACTTAAAATGGATTAAGTTGAACTATAAAACCGAGATAAATATGTTTTGGTGTCAAAACTTACTAATGGCGTTATTGACTTCTTATGGGTCAAATTAGGGTTTAAGTGTCATTTTGGGCAAGATAGGTGTTTAACACCTATGATTGGGTTTGATTGGCATATTAGGACCATTCTCACTTGTGTTAGTGATTATTGGTTAGTTTGGGCGCGGTTTGTGCTTGGAAGTGCATTTGGGTCGAAATTGCACTAGTTGTCAATTTGGGTTGATTTGTATATCCACCCTAATTGTGTTACTTGTTATGTGATAAATGGATTAGGTACATTCCAACTTGTGAGTCTTCCCCAAAGGTGTCGTTTTCATCATCGTATAGATTAATGACTGGAACACCATTTGAAGAGTCTGGTTCGGAGTCGCTGAATATGATAATAAGTTCTAAGCCAGACATCTATCACATAACAACTAGCACGTTAATACCACATAATATTTACATATTAATTTTTAACCAACAAGGATAAGCAATAGTTTTCAAAATCAAACACGGTCAAAGTCCAGACTCACTAATGCATCCGAACAAACTCGATAAGACACACTAATGCAAATTCTCTGGTTCTCTAAGAACAACGCTCTGATACCATATGTCATAATCCGACCTTAACCATAAGGACGAATACAATAACATATGATTTCATCGCAAGGTATTGACCTCTATATGCGACATTTTTCAAAAACTGCATTCGTTTTTACAATACAAACCATAGCTTTTATTACAAATACAAGTTTTAAACAACTTAATAATGATTATCGTTTAGCGATAATCTTAGACTTACAAACTTTACATGTGATAATAACAATACGACTTCCAACATATTTTACATTACAAATCCTCAGATATGCAGTTTTATTTTTGACACAAATATGCATACTCAAGATCTTGCTTAAATTCAACATGTTGCAGCGGAAGCTTTTAGTTATCACCTGAGAATTAACATGCTTAAAACGTCAACATAAAGTTGGTGAGATATAGGTTTAATGCCGGCATCGTTATAAATATAGACCACAAGATTTCATATATAAACATTTTAATAAAAATATTCTAAGTTGTTGAGCACTTGATAACCATACTTAACATTTAATCAACGTCGCATATTCCCTTTATTATGAAATCTTACTACACCGTACCAAGTGTAGTCACCGAAACGAAGTACTGTGCAACCGTTGAATACTGGTCGTCCAGTCCGGTTGGGGTTGTCAGGCTCGATAGATCTATCAACAGGATTCGCGTTTACAATACCTCATGTAAATAATAGTTACCAAGTTACAGGGAAGTATGCCAGTGGTACAACTCAACGTAGAATATATATTTTTAATCACTTGTGTCCATAACGTAAATCATAAAATGCATGTATTCTCATCTCGAAATATTTAGAGTTTAAAAGTGGGACTATATACTCACTTTTGCCTTGAAGGTATTTATCACGACTTGGTCTCCGATAGATATCACGAACCTAACCACATATATAATATATCAACATATTTTCTTTTTAAGTAATCGTTACATATATATATATATATATATATATATATATATATATACTTTTAATACTTTTAATATTTTCTTAGTCCGTAGTTAGTGGTCCACAATTAGTTGCTTAAATAAAATAAATAAAGAACCCATCGTATTCGTATTGATCAGAATTAATCTCGACCCATGGTACCATGTTGTCAAGTGACGTGTTGCGTACATAAAGTACCGTGTTGTCAAATGACGTGTTGCGTACAATCATGAGGTCTTATGATTAATCTTCTCGTGTTGTTTACGGGTGGTCCTGAAATATATAAAATCAAATCATAAGTAAATATATATGAAATATCATATTAATTAGAAATATATGATTAATTTAATTTTTCTCCAAATATTTTCGTAGCTAAACTAGCTTCGGATACCCGATCTTGTTTTAGTCGTAGTTTCTTCATTACAACTCCGTTTTGTTGGTTCAACTTGCCACTTCCTTGGATCGAGTCAAATTTTAAGAATATGAACTGAAAATACCTTAGGTTGTATTCGAAATCACAGGTTATAGGTCAAACTTTGGTGAAACTTATGAAAGTGATCATTTTCCATCATAAAAACAACATTTAATGATCATTTTTCTAAAAATACTTACACTTTGAGTTAAACCATGAAATTTTTATGTGTTAACATATTCATAAGAAATATTATTTTTCCAGAATATGAACTTCCAATTCAAAGTTTAAGATGGTTTTTAATTATCCAACCCAAAACAGCCCCCGGTTGCACTCCGACGACGTAGATTCAGTTTTTAAGGCGTTCTTTGTAAAACCAAGTTATATCTTGTTAAGTTAGCATATAATTATGATATATTACAGGTCTTGAAGTGTTTTAAAAGTTAAGTTAGAAGGATCTATTTAGTTTGCGAACAAGTTTGAAATCATTCAAACTATGTTCTTGTTGTTAAAATTTTATACCACAAAATAAGATAGCTATATGAATATGAATTGAATAAGATTATGAATAAGGTTACTACCTCAAGTTACTTGGACAAAGTTACTGTAAGAGATGAGAAAAATCCTAGAATCAAAAGAGTGGTGGAGTTGGATTGAAAGGTTGGAAGTAAACTTGTTTACTTGGAAGGATTTTTGAAGTGTTCTTGAATGGATTTTCTTATGATGATTAAGGGTTGTTTTTGAAGCTAGATCTTCATGGTTATTTGCTGAGATTGTGAAGAACACTTAAGGTTCCTAAGAGTGTGTTTTTGGTTAGAGAAAATGTGTAGTAAAAATGAAAATGGAATGGAGTATAAATGGTGGTGAAAAGATGTATAAATTTGTAATATTGTGCAAAAGTCTTGTAATATGCCAAATTGATTAATCATGCATGCTAAGATCCAAAATTGGCTGACTCATGGCTGCTAATAAAGTGATTGTGATGTGTATATACCAATAGTAAATACGTATAGAAGCTGGGTATGATACGGGTACATATACCCTAGATATACGTATAAAAATCTTGAGAAAACGGAACGAGGATTCAAGTATAGCTATCTTTTTTAAATATACTTATATTGTTTTATGTATATAAATCCTTTAAAATTGATAAAATACATATCTATACGATACATGTATAAGCATTATAAGTTTTAAGTATTTAAGTCGAAGAACGTCACATATAGTTATCGTTTTGAAAACTTAAGTTAGTAGTCTCAAAATATACTTATAACTCATTGTTATTAGTACACAATGAGATGTTAAAATATTCTTAGATCATGTTAAATATATAAAAATACATATATATACACAAACGTATAATTATCGTATGTTATATAGTTCGTGATATCATCGGTCAAATTGGACGGTCAAACGTTGTGTAAAACTCTTTTCAAAAACATAAGTCTCAACAATTTAGATTACGTATCATGTTGGTAAGGTTTAATTTATATAAATATTAATCTCATAGGTATAAAATGATCGGAAAAATTCGGGTCGTTACAGTACCTACCCGTTAAATAAATTTCATCCCGAAATTTTAAAATTGTACCTATTTTGCGTTCTCGGGAAACAAATGTGGGTACTTTTGTTTCATCTGATCCTCTCGTTCCCAAGTAAACTCGGGACCCCTTCGAGCATTCCAACGAACCTTAACGATCGGTATGTTGCTCTGCTTGAGTTGTTTAACTTCACGGTCCATGATTTCGACTGGTTCTTCTATGAATTGTAGTTTCTCGTCGACTTGGATTTCTTCGAGAGGAATGGTGAGATCTTCCTTTGCAAGACATTTCTTAAGGTTTGATACGTGAAATGTATTATGTACTTCGGCGAGTTGTTGCAGTAACTCGAGTCGATAAGCTACCGGTCCAATGCGTTCGATGATCTTGAATGGGCCTACATACCTTGGGTTTAGTTTACCCCTTTTACCGAAACGTATTACACCTTTCCAAGGTGACACCTTTAACATAACCATGTCACCGATCTGAAACTCTAATGGTTTCCTTCGAACATCAGCGTAGCTCTTTTGGCGACTACGGGCTGTTTTCAATCTCTCCTTGATTTGTACTATCTTCTCAGTCGTTTCGTGTATGATCTCGGGACCAGTTAATTGTCGATCTCCTACTTCATTCCAAAAGATAGGGGATCTACACTTCCTTCCATACAATGCTTCGAATGGTGCAGCTTTAATGCTCGCATGATAACTATTATTATACGAGAATTCTGCTAATGGTAGATATTTATCCCATCCGTTTCCAAAATCGATCACACATGCCCTGAGCATGTCCTTAAGAGTCTGAATTGTTCTTTCACTCTGCCCGTCAGTTTGTGGATGATATGCGGTGCTCATATCCAAACGAGTTCCCAGGGCCTCCTGTAGTGATTGCCAAAACTTTGATGTAAATCTACTATCACGATCGGATATAATGGAAATAGGTATTCCATGCCTTGAAACAATTTCCTTTATGTATAATCGTAATAGTTTCTCCATTCTATCTGTTTCATTTATAGACAAGAAATGTGCAGATTTAGTGAGACGATCAACTATTACCCAAATGGTGTCATAACCCCAGGCAGTCTTAGGTAACTTTGTGATGAAATCCATGGTAATACCATCCCATTTCCATTCTGGGATTTCTGGTTGTTGAAGTAACCCTGACGGCTTCTGGTGTTCTGCTTTGACTTTGGAACAAGTTAAACATTCCCCAACATATGTTGCAACATCTGTCTTTAAATTAGGCCACCAATAATGCGTCTTAAGATCTTCATACATCTTTCCAACTCCAGGATGTATCGAGTATCTTGTCTTATGTGCCTCGTTCAATATCAACTTCCTTAATCCACCCAACTTTGGTACCCAAATACGGTTTGCAAAATATCGAATTCCGTCTTCCCGTATAACGAGTTGTTTCCCATACTTCTTCATTATTTCATTTCCTATGTTTTCTTTAGTAAGAGCTTCTCGTTGAGCCTCTTTGATTTGTGAGTTGAGATTCATGCGAATTTTTATGTTCATCGCTCGTACTCGAATTGGTTCCCGTTCCTTTCTACTTAGAGCGTCGGCCACTACATTCGCTTTCCCGGGATGATAGCGAATCTCACAATCGTAGTCGTTTATCAGCTCGACCCACCTACGTTGCCTCATGTTCAGCTGTTTCTGATCGAAAATATGTTGAAGGCTTTTATGATCAGTAAACACAGTGCATTTAACTCTATATAAATAGTGTCTCCATATCTTCAATGCAAACACTACTGCTCCCAATTCTAAATCATGCGTCGTATAATTCCGCTCATGAATATTCAATTGTCGAGATGCGTATGCTATAAATTTCTTCCGTTGCATAAGGACGCAACCAAAACCTTGTCGCGAAGCGTCACAATATATCTCAAAATCATCGTTCCCTTCAGGTAACGATAAAATAGGTGCCGTGGTCAACTTCTTCTTGAGTAATTGAAATGCACTCTCCTACTCAAAGGTCCATTCGTACTTCTTCCCTTTTTGTGTTAACACTGTCAATGGTTTAGCTATTCGGGAAAAATCTTGAATAAACCTTCTATAATAACCGGCTAAACCCAAAAATTGGCGTATCTGCGTTATTGTCTTAGGAGTCTCCCATTTTTCAATGGCCTCAATTTTAGCTGGGTCAACCTGAATTCCTTTGCTAGTAACAACATGACCAAGAAATTGCACTTCTTTTAACCAAAACGCACACTTAGAAAATTTGGCGTATAATTGTTCTTTTCTTAACAATTCTAATACCAATCTTAAATGCTGTTCATGCTCTTGCTCACTCTTGGAATAGATAAGAATATCGTCAATGAAAACGATAACAAACTTATCTAAGTACGGACTACAAACTCGATTCATGAGGTCCATGAATACAGCTGGCGCATTAGTCAACCCAAATGGCATAACCAAAAATTCGTAATGACCATAACGTGTCCGGAAAGCAGTTTTCGAAATATCTTCTTCTTTGACACGTAGTTGATGATAGCCCAACCTTAGGTCGATTTTCGAGTAAACACATGATCCTTGCAATTGATCAAATAAATCATCAATTCTCGGTAGTGGATACCGATTCTTGATAGTTAACTTATTTAATTCACGATAATCTATACACATTCGGAAAGATCCATCTTTCTTCTTGACGAATAAAATCGGAGCTCCCCACGGTGAAGTGCTCGGTCGAATGAAACCACAGTCCAGTAATTCTTGTAACTGGCTTTGTAACTCTTTTATCTCAGATGGTGCAAGTCTATATGGAGCACGAGCCACTGGTGCAGCTCCTGGTACTAGATCTATTTGAAATTCTACATATCTAAATGGAGGTAATCCCGACAACTCTTCCGGAAAGACTTCAGGAAAATCTCTTGCCACATGCACGTCATTGATGCTCTTCCCTTTCTCCTTCGTTTCGACTTTATTAACATGTGCTAAGATAGCATAGCACCCTTTCTTCAAGCACTTTTGAGCTTTCAAACAACTAATGAGTTTTAGCTTTGAGTTACCCTTCTCTCCATAAATCATTACTGGCGTTTTATCCTTACGAGGAATGCGAATTGCCTTATTGGCACACACAACTTCAGCTCCTATTTTGGACATCCAGTCCATGTCGACTATTACATCAAAACTTCCTAATTCTACGGGTATCAAATCAATCTTAAATGTTTCTCCGGCTAAATTTATTTTACAATCACGGCAAATTTTATCGGCTTTAATTAGTTTACCATTAGCTAACTCAATCATGTACTTAGCATCTAGAGGTAATGATGATAAATTCAATTTAGCGTAAAAGTCTCTACACACGTAACTTCTATCGGCACCAGTGTCAAATATAATAGATACGGATAAGTTATTAATGGTAAACGTACCCGTAACATGCTCCGAGTCTTTACACGCCTCTCTAGCATTAATAACAAATGCTCTTCCATGTGCAGATCCATTATTCTTCTCTGGATTCGGACACTGGCTCTTATAATGACCCTATTTCCCACACCCATAACAAGTAATAGTGGCCAAGGCAGTTCTATTTGCATTGGTGGCAGGAGTCTTGGTACCGTTTGTATTTGTAGCGGGAACCCTACAATCTTCAGCAAGATGACCTTTTCGATTACAATTGTTGCACACCACATTACAATAACCAGAGTGATGTTTGTGGCATCTGTTACATAAAGGATTTCGTCCTTTGTAACCTGAGTTTGAACCGCTACCCGCACCTTGCGTGGTTTCTTGTTTCTTGTTGGATTGTTGATGATTACCTTCCCACTTTCTTTTGTTTCCCGATGTCTTGACATCGGTGTTCTTATCCAGAATAATCTGGTCCATCAATTCGTTCGCCATGGTGATAGCTTCATGAATAGTCTTGGGTTTGGATGCTGTAACATTTGCCTTGACCTTTTTAGGCAAACCGTCTTTGTACAGTTCAATCTTTCGTTCTTCGGTTGGTACCAATTCGGGACATAGCAAAGCTAATTCCATGAATCGCTGATTGTAGTTGGTGAGTTCAGTACCAACAGCTTTCAGGCTTCGTAATTCAGCTTCCAACTTCCTAACCTCGTTCCTTGGACAATATTCGTTGATTAGCATTGTTTTGAATTCTTCCCAAGGAGTATCATAAGCTACATCTCCTCCTACGGCCTTCACATAGTTTTTCCACCACGTGAGTGCACTATCTTGTAGGGTACACGATGCATACTTGGTCATGTCCTTCTCAATACAACTACTGATTTTAAACACAGACTCAATCTTTTCGATCCATCGGGTTAAACCGACCGGTCCTTCTGTTCCACTGAATGATGAGGGCTTGCAACCTTGAAAAGTTTTGTAAGTGCACCCCACATGAGGATTTGGGTTAACTGCAGCACCTCTTGCAGCCTCGACCCATAACATTCTGTCATTCACTCGCTGATTGATGAGTTCCTGGATTTCTTGTTCCGTCATTCGGTTCAATCGCGCCATAATCTTCAACAAGAATGAAAAAAATAATTATTCACATGGAATATTATAGATGTAGTATGTATTTACAGTACATCGTAGCTTATTAATAATATGAACTAGTTATTATTATAAAAGTCTTTTCTTCTTATTAGCGTTTTATAATTATATCTAGGGTAGTACCTACCCGTTAAAGTTCATACTTAATAGCTTAGTACAGAAATCAATTACTATCACCCAAATAATACTCAACCATGGAAAATTATTGCATTTCACACTTCACTATTTTACATATGCTTATCTTACATCAAACATTAAGCAAACCACACTAGTAATATTATACAAAACATTATATGATCCCATGGTTTAAAACAACAGCGCATCATTTAACCCAAAGCGTTTGTGTTCAAAGAAATCGCTTAAAGGTTATCCTGGTTGTCTCCCTGCGTTTTGGCTGAGGAACCGAAGAACTGGATGTCGGGATAGAACTAATAGGAATAGCGAGAATAGGTGTGGAAGTATCTGGTGGAGTTGGTGCCACAACATCCTCTCTAGACTCGGGATTTAGATTTTCCATTTCAGTAGCCTTTCGTTTCTTTCCTCATTCGAACTTTTCTTTCGTAATTTCCTGTATTTCTTCCTCCTCAGGATCACTTTCCGGTTCCTCTTCAATTGATTCATCCGGAACTTGTGAGTCTTCCCCAAAGGTGTCGTTTTCATCATCGGATAGATTAATGACTGGAACACCATCTGAAGAGTCTGGTTCGGAGTCGCTGAAAGTGATAATAAGTTCTAAGCCAGACATCTATCACATAACAACTAGCACATTAATACCACATAATATTTACATATTAATTTTTAACCAACAAGGATAAGCAATAGTTTTCAAAATCAAACACGGTCAAAGTCCAGACTCACTAATGCATCCTAACAAACTCGATAAGACACACTAATGCAAATTCTCTGGTTCTCTAAGACCAACGCTCTGATACCACATGTCATAACCCGACCTTAACCATAAGGACGAATACAGTAACATATGATTTCATCGCGAGGTATTGACCTCTATATGCGACATTTTTCAAAAACTGCATTCGTTTTTACAATACAAACCATAGCTTTTATTACAAATACAAGGTTTAAACAACTTAATAATGATTATCGTTTAGCGATAATCTTAGACTTACAAACTTTACATGTGATAATAACAATACGACTTCCAACATATTTTACATTACAAATCCTCCGATATGCAGTTTTATTTTTGACACAAATATGCATACTCAAGATCTTTCTTAAATTCAACATGTTGCAGCGGAAGCTTTTAGTTATCACCTGAGAATTAACATGCTTAAAACGTCAACATAAAGTTGGTGAGATATAGGTTTAATGCCGGCAGCGTTATAAATATAGACCACAAGATTTCATATATAAACGTTTTAATAAAAATATTCTAAGTTGTTGAGCACTTGATAACCATACTTAACATTTAATCAACGTCGCATATTCCCTTTATTATGAAATCTTACTACACCGTACCAAGTGTAGTCACCGAAATGAAGTACTGTGCAACCGTTGAATACTGGTCGTCCAGTCCGGTTGGGGTTGTCAGGCCCGATAGATCTATCAACAGGATTCGCGTTTACAATACCTCATGTAAATAATAGTTACCAAGTTACAGGGAAGTATGCCAGTGGTACAACTCAATGTAGAATATATATTTTTAATCACTTGTGTCCATAACGTAAATCATAAAATGCATGTACTCTCATCCCGAAATATTTAGAGTTTAAAAGTGGGACTATATACTCACTTTTGCCTTGAAGGTATTTATCACGACTTGGTCTCCGATAGATATCACGAACCTAACCACATATATAATATATCAACATATTTTCTTTTTAAGTAATTGTTACACACACACACACATATATATATATATATATATATATATATATATATATATATATATATATATATATATATATATATATATATATATATATATATATATATATATATATATATATATATATACACTTTTAATACTTTTAATATTTTCTTCGTCCGTAGTTAGCAGTCCGATGTTAGTGGTCCACAATTAGTTGCTTAAATAAAATAAATAAAGACCCCATCGTATTCGTATTGATCAGAATTAATCTCGACCCATGGTACCATGTTGTCAAGTGACGTGTTGCGTACATAAAGTACCGTGTTGTCAAATGACGTGTTGCGTACAATCATGAGGTCTTATGATTAATCTTCTCGTGTTGTTTACGGGTGGTCCTGAAATATATAAAATCAAATCATAAGTAAATATATATGAAATATCATATTAATTAGAAATATATGATTAATTTAATTTTTCTCCAAATATTTTCGTAGCTAAACTAGCTTCGGATACCCGATCTTGTTTTAGTCGTAGTTTCTTCATTACAACTCCGTTTTTGTTGGTTCAACTTGCCACTTCCTTGGATCGAGTCAAATTTTAAGAATATGAACTGAAAATACCTTAGGTTGTATTCAAAATCACAGGTTATAGGTCAAACTTTGGTGAAACTTATGAAAGTGATCATTTTCCATCATAAAAACAACATTTAATGATCATTTTTCTAAAAATACTTACACTTTGAGTTAAACCATGAAATTTTTATGTGTTAACATATTCATAAGAAATATCATTTTTTCAGAGTATGAACTTCCAATTCAAAGCTTAAGATGGTTTTTAATTATCCAACCCAAAACAGCCCCCGGTTGCACTCCGACGACGTAGATTCAGTTTTTAAGGTGTTCTTTGTAAAACCAAGTTATATCTTATTAAGTTAGCATATCATTATGATATATTACAGGTCTTGAAGTGTTTTAAAAGTCAAGTTAGAAGGATCTATTTAGTTTGCGAACAAGTTTGAAATCATTCAAACTATGTTCTTGTTGTTAAAATTTTATACCACAAAATAAGATAGCTATATGAATATGAATTGAATAAGATTATGAATAAGGTTACTACCTCAAGTTACTTGGACAAAGTTACTGTAAGAGATGAGAAAAATCCTAGAATCAAAAGAGTGGTGGAGTTGGATTGAAAGGTTGGAAGTAAACTTGTTTACTTGGAAGGATTTTTGAAGTGTTCTTGAATGGATTTTCTTATGATGATTAAGGGTTGTTTTTGAAACTAGATCTTCATGGTTATTTGCTGAGATTGTGAAGAACACTTAAGGTTCCTAAGAGTGTATTTTTGGTTAGAGAAAATGTGTAGTAAAAATGAAAATGGAATGGAGTATAAATGGTGGTGAAAAGATGTATAAATTTGTAATATTGTGCAAAAGTCTTGTAATATGCCAAATTGATTAATCATGCATGCTAAGATCCAAAATTGGCTGACTCATGGCTGCTAATAAAGTGATTGTGATGTGTATATACCAATAGTAAATACGTATAGAAGCTGGGTATGATACGGGTACATATACCCTAGATATACATATAAAAATCTTGAGAAAACGGAACGAGGATTCAAGTATAGCTATCTTTTGTAAATATACTTATATTGTTTTATGTATATAAATCCTTTAAAAGTGATAAAATACATATCTATACGATACATGTATAAGCATTATAAGTTTTAAGTATTTAAGTCGAAGAACGTCACATATAGTTATCGTTTTGAAAACTTAAGTTAGTAGTCTCAAAATATACTTATAACTCATTGTTATTAGTACACAATGAGATGTTAAAACATTCTTAGATCATGTTAAATATATAAAAATACATATATATACACAAACGTATAATTATCGTATGTTATATAGTTCGTGATATCATCGGTCAAATTGGACGGTCAAACGTTGTGTAAAACTCTTTTCAAAAACATAAGTCTCAACAATTTAGATTACGTATCATGTTGGTAAGGTTTAATTTATGTAAATATTAATCTCATAGGTATAAAATGATCGGAAAAATTCGGGTCGTTACAGTACCTACCCGTTAAATAAATTTCATCCCGAAATTTTAAAATTGTACCTATTTTGCGTTCTCGGGAAACAAATGTGGGTACTTTTGTTTCATCTGATCCTCTCGTTCCCAAGTAAACTCGGGACCCCTTCGAGCATTCCAACGAACCTTAACGATCGGTATGTTGCTCTGCTTGAGTTGTTTAACTTCACGGTCCATGATTTCGACTGGTTCTTCTATGAATTGTAGTTTCTCGTCGACTTGGATTTCTTCGAGAGGAATGGTGAGATCTTCCTTTGCAAGACATTTCTTAAGGTTTGATACGTGAAATGTATTATGTACTTCGGCGAGTTGTTGCGGTAACTCGAGTCGATAAGCTACCGGTCCAATGCGTTCGATGATCTTGAACGGGCCTACATACCTTGGGTTTAGTTTACCCCTTTTATGGAAACGTATTACACCTTTCCAAGGTGACACCTTTAACATAACCATGTCACCGATCTGAAACTCTAATGGTTTCCTTCGGACATCGGCGTAGCTCTTTTGGCGACTACGGGCTGTTTTCAATCTCTCCTTGATTTGTACTATCTTCTCAGTCGTTTCGTGTATGATCTCGGGACCAGTTAATTGTCGATCTCCTACTTCATTCCAAAAGATAGGGGATCTACACTTCCTTCCATACAATGCTTCGAATGGTGCCGCTTTAATGCTCGCATGATAACTGTTATTATACGAGAATTCTGCTAATGGTAGATATTTATCCCCTCTGGGTGTGGCTTATTGGCGTTGTTCACATCGTCGTTGGTGAACTCACTTTATTTATTGTTAGCTTGTTGCTTAGTGATGTTACGGTATGCTTAGACTAGCTTGCCTTTATGCTTGGATGCTTCGGTATGCGGTATTTGATATTTGTATGGCGTGTCCGTTTTATACATATATATGTATGTAGTATGTTATCACTCACTAAGCGTTATCTTACCCTCTCGTTGTTGACTTTTTTTATAGATTGCATGGATGCGGAGGCTCGGGTAAGCGGGGACTAGTGGACTTGCGTAGTTGCTTTAGAAGGCTTGCTTTTGGATTGATTAGGATTGGGTAGCGTATCCCCAATTGCCATGCTCGGCCTTTATTTTGTATTACAAATCATGTGGTTGAAAACTTGTATTTTCGTACGAAAGTCGTAAAACGGCCGATGTGGGCCCGGTCTTTGTAAAACTAATTTTATTAATGGAACGTGTTAGTTCTACATAGATTAATGTATGGTTAAAAGCGTTTTGTCTAAATACGTCGGGAAGTGGTCAAACATTTTCGCATTTCATGACTTTTTGGACAGGTGAGTTTGGCGCGCCGCGCCATATGCTGTTCCAGCAAAAAAAAAAAATTAATTGATATTTCCGCGTGATCGTTTGTATTACGGGTTGGGATGTTACAAGTGGTATCAGAGCATGGTCTAAGGGATTTAGGTGACTTGAGATAGGTGCCTAGACTTAGGCTTTTGTGTGTGCTTAATTTGTTGCGGGACTTGTAGGATTACGGATCGGAATGGGTTATAGTTAGAGCCTTGTTTGTAAGTGAACTAACGTTTATATTAGTAATGCGGATATTATTAATATATTATTGTGTTGTGATAATAATTCTCGCGTGTGTTGTTGTCGCGTAGAATTTGTTTGTGTTTGTTTATGACATCAAGCGAGGCGGTCGTTGTACTAACAAGTTGATACGGCGTGTATGCGTAATAAGGACTTGCAAACCTTATTACAGGTGCAAATCATGTCTAACAAGTGATGTACGACGAGTGTTTAGCAAGATGGGACGGTGTTGTGCGTGTGGTCTATACGTTCGTGATCTAATCGTTTGCATCCCTTAGAATGAAAACATAAGATGGATGCGGAACGAGTGAGCCTATTCATGAAGGGAAGGATGAGTTAACGTTAAAGATTGAGGCCGTGTTTGAACAATATGTCTCAGTTTTCACCGGCAAAGTTAGAGAAGTAACCAAGGAGTTGGTCGAAGGACAAATGACGGAAATGGTCCGAGGCCAAGTGACTAAAGTTGTAAAGGAAGAGTTTGAAATGAGGTTTCTCAAACCTCGAGGTAGCGATGATGAAAATGTACTTGCAAGGTTAGGATTACATGGTGCTCATGGTAAGAGGGCATGAAGTACGCCTGAAGGCGTCGGGAATGTGAAGAAGAAGAGTAAGAAGGGTTACAAGCTTACGTGCTTTAAGTGTGGGGAACGGGGTCATTTGGCATAAGATTGTATGGTGGTGCCTTTGGGCTCAATCAGGTGTTTCATTTGCCAGATGGAGGGACACCGAAAGTCAGAGTGTTCCGAATCGCATGACGATCGGGTTAGGAGGTTGGAGCGCGAATACATGATGGGAAGTGGAGCACGGAAGCCCAACAGTTCTACATCAGGTACTTTTAGTACGAAATTATATGTTGTTCATTTGTAATAACATGCGGTATGTGCGTAAGTCTTAGTTAAACTTTATTCTCCGTTGGAGATAATTCGTAGCTAGCGGGCGGTTTACGTTTATGGTTCCGGTTTGCTCTCAGCAGAGTGTATAAGTGGTGTGTTGTGCCTTGATCCTATGGTGCGAATCCTTGGGTGCTTAAGCATTTTGGTTGGTATCGGGTCGTTAAGCTCGGTTGAGTGAGACCCTTAAAGTCTCAATGGTGTTGTGCATGTTATTGATATGGGTGACGTTCATAATGAAAGTACCCTATAGTGACGTTGGATTGTCGGGCGAAGGGCGTAAGACTTGGTGCAACCGAGCATCCCTTAGTATTTGGGAAATGTTTCTACCAAGCCATAGAAATGAGTTTTGGTGTTCGAATGCTAGAGCGTGTTCGCTCTCATGTTGAAATTGATGAACCATGAGGTTCGACGGGTGGGATGAAACCCGAGAAATCGAGTGCTTCGAATCTCGATGTATGTTGGTAAAGGAGTCTACATGACGCGACATTAGGTGCCTCTTTTATACCTACTAGCATGGTGTTCGACTCCGATTGTGTTACGGTTACATTGTACTTAGGGTACCGAAGTGAAACTCTTAGTTACATGAGTGACTTGGTGAAGTTTGAAAAGCTATAGCAATTGGATGATTGCGAGAGTGGATTTGTGTAAATTGCGGTACACTTTTCGTTCGAAGTGTTAAGGATTGGTTGAAATCCTTTGTGTGCTCAAGATTGGAGCAAGACATGTTGATGGGCCGTGTGAACCCAATTATTGGTAAAGTCTACCTTTAGTAGCATTGTGCGGGTGTACGAGACGCGGTTATGGAACGTAGTTCCAAGTGGGGGAGTTACACTCCCGCACGAGGAGGTTTTAGTGTGAGATTTCGGACAATGCTTTTGGTAGATCCGAAATTTGTGTCAGGACCTAGATTTGTTCGATTTGTGGTAGGGTACAATTTTGGTTAAATTGTACTTATGAGTTTGGATTTGAAATATCACCAAGGTAGTAATGTGGTAAATCTCGTTGAGAGATAATGGGCGGGTATGGTGAGCAAGGTGAAATCCCTCGGTTAAGGGATGTGCGTGGTGGATTCTCTTATAGAGAATTATTACTTTGTGCCTATGTTCGATATAGGTGGTTCTTGCTCGATTGTGTGAATGGTTAGTGGTATCCGTTAGGATTCACTATGGCATAGCAGAGCGCGATGTTACGCTACTCGTTGTACGAGGCCAAAAGGGATCATTGACTGGTGAAGCATGACCTTCGGGGTCCGCTGACTTCATCATGAGATCGTTGATTGGTGAAGCATGACCTTTGGGGTCCGCTGACTTCATCATGGGATCGTGGATTGGTGGAGCATGACCTTCGGGGTCCTCTGACTTCATCATGAGATCATTGATTGGTGAAGCATGACCTTCGGGGTCCGCTGACTTCATCATGGGTGTAGTGTTATATCGGTGAAGCATGACCGTTGACGGGGTCCGCTGACTTCATCCGGTGTTGAGATTTGGGAAGTGAGTCACGTGTAGTTTTCTGCCAGCCTTCATGTTGTTGGATGTGTGATCTATTGGTTGTTTTATACGCCAATGGTGGGGTCGTAAGGACCACGTTGTGTGAACTAACGGTGGTTTTATATGCCGATGGTGGGGTTGTGGGGACCATGTCGTGGGATTAGTGAGTCAATAGCCGTGTTTCGCTCACATGTTGTTACGGGTGTGACAATAGTCGATTTTGTACACCTTAGGTTTAGCGTTGCCATAGTCATTTTGGGCGCTTTTGGTTTTAGCCGTTGCTTATGATGTTAGGATAGTGGGTATTGGTTGTATTGCGCACTACAAAGGATGTTTAGTTGTAAGTGTAATCCGTAAGGATTCATGTGGTTCGATCTTCAACGTTCGGATCGTTGACTTTAGGTTGAGACTTGGTCACTTTTAGCGTTGTCCTTGGTAAAGGTACGCTAAGGAATTGATATCTCGGTACGAGATTGGTTGAGTTTTTCCCGATATGGGGAAAAGAGCAAGTTTTAGTGCTCAGATAGTGGTTTTGATAAATCGCGGGTGACGATTTTAGTTGTTAAAGGTGATTCATTGGGAAGAATTGTCTAGGAAAGTTCGGATTGGAACTTAGGATTGAGGGCCGTTGAGTAGTTCCGGATTGGTTAAGTGGAGAAGATCACAAGGACGTGATCGAGTTTAAGTGGGAGAGAGTTGTAAGACACAAATATTTATTGTACATAATGTATTTATGGTGTACGATGCGTGTATGAAGTGTACGTGTTGCTTGCTCGAACGCCGAAGGAAACTGGACGTTGTCTGAAGTGACAAGGTGTGTACGTATCTTTTCAACCCCAAATAAAGTTTGTGTTGATGTTTCAAAGCATTACCATTGGAAAGGAAATCTTATTACGTTTCCAATGATATTTGATTCATCGAAAACGGAGCTACGGTCAAAAAGTTATGGCCAAAACAAGTTTCTGAAAACTGACCTGTAGGTTGGAGCGGCGCTCCACCTTTCGGCGCGGCGCGCCGAACCCGTCTGATGCAATTTTCAACCTTTTTAAAAGGTCTAAATGAGGGGTACTTTGGTCTTTTCATTTAGGGTCAGTTTAGGGTCATCAAGACTGATCTAGAACTCCATTGAAGCTCATTTCTCACCCACACAAACACTCTCATCCACATCTAGAGAGAGAGGAAGAGTTCTAGAGAGAGAGAGAGCTTGATTTGGAGAAGGAGTCAAATTCTCGCCAAAGTTCGGGTTTTAAAGTTGTTCATCTCGCTCCTAGCTACGTTTTGGTAGTATTGGTAAGTTTTAACTCCGAATTTCATTTATTAGATTTGATATTCAAGTTAGGGTTTGAGATTGTTAGTTGTAAAACCCATTTGGTTGATGAAGAGGGTTTATGGAAACTTGCTATTTTGATATTTGGCGGGTTTTGGGTTGGTTAATGATTTAACCATGTTTAAGACTTGTAAATGGTGTATAATCACTAGTGTTAGTGATTATTGGTGTTTTGGAAACCATTAGGGTTCTTATGGTTGACTAACTTTGACTAGAGTCAAAATTAGTGTTTGTTGATGATTATGACTCAATTGCTGATTTAATAAGGTTTATAAACTTAAAATGGATTAAGTTGAAGTATAAAACCGAGATAAATATGTTTTGGTGTCAAAACTTACTAATGGCGTGATATTGACTTCTTTTGGGTCAAATTAGGGTTTAAGTGTCATTTTGGGCAAGATAGGTGTTTAACACCTATGATTGGGTTTGATTGGCATATTAGGACCATTCTCACTTGTGTTAGTGATTATTGGTTAGTTTGGGCGCGGTTTGTGCTTGGAAGTGCATTTGGATCGAAATTGCACTAGTTGTCAATTTGGGTTGATTTGTATATCCACCCTAATTGTGTTACTTGTTATGTGATAAATGGATTAGGTACATTCCATCGGCGATTACGGATTATTCGGTAGCATTCTTCAAGGCGACAAGGTGATTGTTAATATCCTATATGCATATGTATGTGTAGGATGGGTGCGGGTCGGGAGAAGGGGTTCTCGCTTGTAGAGCTCGCTTCTCGTATAGGTGGAATTGTTGGACTTGTGTATAGGTCCAATTGGCATGGTTGTGCGTTTTGGTTGACCACTTTGGCGAGGTGCACACTTTGTGTGTACGTTATCACATGGGCGTGTGATGTGGACTTATATAACCCCAATGACGAAGGGTTAATATAGTGAGTGGATTAATTATATGTGTAGGTATATAATGTATCTATTTGTGGTAGCGTGAAATGTGTAGTGTCGAGGTGTTAAGACACCACGTTTCACATGACGAGTGAAGTGTCGAGGTGTTAAGACGCCACTCGGAGTGAAGCATCGAGGTGTTAAGATGCCACTCTAAGTAATTGACGGGTGAAGCATCGAGGTGTTAAGATGCCACTCGGGGTGAAGCATCGAGGTGTTAAGATGCCACCTAGGGGTGTAGTGTCGAGGTGTTAAGACACCACTCCGTAAAATAATGAGTGAAGCATCGAGGTGTTAAGATGCCACTCGGGGTGAAGTACCGAGGTGTTAAGGTGCCACCCTAGGGTTTAGTGATACGAGGTGTTAAGTACACTAAAGAATGTTATGAACATCGATGACTTGTTTCGCGAAGTCATTCCCTTGCGAAGATTTGGTTAACCATGGTTATTGTGATGTAAGCGTATAATGTTGTTTATATTAATGAATTGTTGTGATGTAGCTAACCCTCCGGGTGTGGCTTATTGGCGTTGTTCACATCGTCATTGGTGAACTCACTTTATTTATTGTTAGCTTGTTGCTTAGTGATGTTACGGTATGCTTAGACTAGCTTGCCTTTATGCTTGGATGCTTCGGTATGCGGTATTTGATATTTGTGTGGCGTGTCCGTTTTATACATATATATGTATGTAGTATGTTATCACTCACTAAGCGTTAGCTTACCCTCTCGTTGTTGACTTTATAGATTGCATGGATGCGGAGGTTCGGGTAAGTGGGGACTAGTGGACTTGCGTAGTTGCTTTAGAAGGCTTGCTTTTGGATTGATTAGGATTGGGTAGCGTATCCCCAATCGCCATGCTCAGCCTTTATTTTGTATTACAAATCATGTGGTTGAAAACTTGTATTTTCGTACGAAAGTCGTAAAACGGCCGATGTGGGCTCGGTCTTTGTAAAACTAATTTTATTATTGGAACGTGTTAGTTCTACATATATTAATGTATGGTTAAAAGCGTTTTGTCTAAATACGTCAGGAAGTGGTCAAACATTTTTGCATTTCATGACTTTTTGGACAGGCTAGTTTGGCGCGTCGCGCGGCCATATGGCGCACCGCGCCATATGCTGTTCCAGCAAAAAAAAAATTAATTGATATTTCCGCGTGATCGTTTGTATTACGGGTTGGGATGTTACAATGAATTAGTATAATATAATGACACTTGATCAACGTGATTATATTACAGTAAGTCATGCTGAGTTTCTAATGGAATGTGATGATTCACAGATTATAACGTCATCATGTGCCATGTTACACGACTCTTACATTCTAACTAATCTCCAAACATACCAAGAACGTATTTTCTTGATAGTCCTATCTTTCTCTTAAATTCTGGTAATTTGACAAGTTAGATTATGCTATTACCGTTTCTTTGTTTCTTTCTTAGAACATTAACTATGTTCATTCCAAAATTCATATCTGCGAATTCTGGACCATTACATGCGGTGCTTAATGGATAGAAGAGAAAACAGAGCATAAAGCTTCGAAGTATAAATGAGGGTATGAATCGCAACAAATAGGAGAGAGCATTAACTGTGGATGACAATGATTATAGGAGACAGGAGCAGGGACATCGAAATATAAGGGAAGATATAAAACCCAATAACAACCCAGAAATTACAAACCGTGGATATTAATACGAATAGCAATATAAAGACACGGTAGAATTAAGAATAGTATCACCCCAAGGTAATAGTAGAAGTAAACAGATTTTTCTGGTGGAAGATTGAAAAGAAGGATGACATAAATGATAATTAGAAAAATATCAAGGATTAGAACGGGATTAAGCACTTTCACAATCTTTTGGATGTATGAACTAAGAAAGAGAGTATAGTAATGGTGAAAATAATGGAACGGAAAAAGTTTAATTTATGATGGAAATATCAGACAGAGTAATCGAGGCAGATCACCAAATTTAATTATAGAGATCTTAATTCACGAAGAATCAAATCTTTTAGATTTCGAAGATTTTCTTTAAATCCCTTGAATTTCGGAATTCAATCTTGACTACGTCAAAAGTTATGGCAAATCTATATTTCCACATTTCACTCTTTTGTGATAGCTTCACTCGTACGCTTTGAGTAATCAAATCATTTCATCCATATTACGCAATGATGATAAAACTCTATTTAACTCATATTCGTCATGAAAACATACTTATTGTCAGCCATGACCATCCTAATCAAATTTCGGGATGAAATTTCTTTAACGGGTAAGTACTGTGACGACCCGGAAATTTTCGACCAAATTTAAACTTAATCTTATTTTGATTTCGATAAGATAAGCAAAGTCTGTAATGTAGAGTCTTAAAAATTTTGAACTGTTTCATAAATTCATTTGACCTTCGACTAATTTCGACGATTCACGAATAATTGTTTGTAAATAAATAAATATATAAATATAAATGTAATTAGTGGAAATAATAAAATTCAATTGAATCATTAGAACTAAAAACATAAAATAACATACAAGATAACTAAGTAGTATTAAATTAAAACTCTATATGTAATTTCTATATATGTATAATGGAATATATATATATAAGGATATAAATATTATATGTATATTATAATATATATATAGAATATATATATAATAAATATTCAAATATATTATTATATAACATAAGTATTACAAAATTTATAACATGTAATATGAATAACTAAAACATAATTACAAATTTAAACATAGTTACTATATTAATAAATATTACTTTCATTATTGATATCAGTATTATTAATATTACTAAATTAATATATAATATATAGATATAAGATTTGATAAGAATAAATTGTTATAATAATATCATTAGTGTTATCTTTATTAATATTACTAATATCATTATTATTGTTATTGAATATTATCATTAATATAATTACTAATATTATTATTAACATTATTGGTAATACCATTATTACTAAAATTATTAAAATTATGGTTATTATACAACTTATAAATTTTTATCATTAATATTATTATTATTTCTATTATTTTTATTATTACAAATTCTATTATTATTATTATTAGTATTTTTATATTATGATCATTATTATTGTTATTAGAAAATAATACATTTTATTATTAACAATAATAATATTATCATTTGATTATTAGTATCATTATTAATTATTATTATTATTATTATTATTATTATTATTATTATTATTATTATTATTATTATTATTTTTTATTAGTAATATATTTATTAATTATTAATATTAATTTAATTATATAAATTATAAAAAAAATCAAGAACATATACGAAATTCAGTTTTGCATCACGATCTTACTGTGTTGATTATTGTTTCTATCCTTAAATTGATTTCAAAACGATTTCCATCACAGATACAACAAAATGGGTTAGGAATCGTACACCCTTTTTATTTTTTTATTTTTATCAGTACATATCGATTCCCTCTGCCGTTGAATTTGGCTAAAAAGCTCGATTAAATTCGGTGTTAATCGATATAAAACAATCTTACCTTATCAACTATCAATTTATAATATCTTTTACAATTCTTAATTGGTTGAATTTAAACAGAAGACGAAGAACACAGGTCCAGTGCTCTGCTCGTGTACTTTTTTTTAAAAACCTCGAATTCAAATCAAATTTCAAAATGTGTAAGTGCAATTGTGTTTGAAATCTTCTTCTCAAACTATCCACAAAGTCTCATAGTTCAATTCGTACTATCGAGCTTCAATTTCAAGGTCAAACTTTAAATTTCAAAAGTCAAACGAAGTGTTCATCCTAAAATTTGGATTCATTTAAGTGTTTCCAGTCAAATTGATCATTCAGAAAGTTTCTAACAATGATTTAGAATCTTTTTCATGTTGAATTTTTAATCTAAAACAGTCTAGAAATCACGATTGATGTTTGAGTTTTCTTTCGAGTGTTCTTGTTGCTACAACTGCTATTTAAATAAATTTTCCTTTTCTGTTAATTTAAATCGACCTCATTGAATTGTTTTTGTTTCAATTACACACCTCAATTCAATCGTTAAACTCATTGTTAGTCTGGTCCCTGGTCGATTAGGTGTTTAGAGAAGAAGAAGAAGACACAGGATAATCGGGTTTATATTTATATAAGTGTAGATAATATTAGAAAGACATAAATGGCTGAATGGTTTGAACGAGTGTCAGGTATACGAGAGATCACGGGTTCGACTCCGGTCCGGGGCTATTCTTTTTACAAAAAGCTAGGGTATATTTTTCTATTACTTTTATTTCAATTATTATTCTTATTATTATCATTATTTTTATTATTATTATTATTATTATGATTGTTATTGTTATTGTTAGTATTAATTATTATTGATATAATTGTTATTATTACTAATATTATTATCATTACTTAGTATTATTGATATTAATATATGTATTATTATTATTATTATTATGATCATGATTATTATTAGTATCATTATTATGAACATAATACAAATTATTATTATAAATATTATTATTAGTATTATTAATATTGATATAAGTATTATTATGATCAGGATATTATTATTATTATTATTATTATTATCATTAAGTATCTGAATAATTATTATTACTAAGTATTACGAATATTAGTTATTGCTGTTATTATTACTAATGTAAGTATTAGTTACCATTTATTATTATTATCATAACCCTAGTTACAATATTGATTATTATTAGTATTATTGTTATTACTAATATTATTATCAAAATAAGTATTATTATTAAGTAATATGATTATTAATATTATCATTATTAATGAGATTTCTATTATTATTATTATAAGTACTAGTATTAACAAAATCATTATTCATATTATTATTAATAAATTTATTATTATTATTATTATCAAAACTATCTTTTTAAACAAATAAATATTCTATGCATAAAATATACTTATTACATATATTATAATTATAATAATATTTTACATAACTATATATATATAACCTATCAATATTATTTATATAAATACTTATATATAACAAACTATTGATTTTTAAATATAACACTAAACAATTATATACATAAATATGGATATATTAATATAACTATATAAATATTAATCATTATGAATATATACACAAATTAAACATACATAATATATAAATTAAAGATATAATAAATTTATATATATATATATATATATATATATATATATATATATATATATATATATATATATATATATATATATATATATATATATATATTAATATACATAGTTACACACACACAAAAATGATATAGGTTCGTGAATCTGAGGCAACCCTGCATTGTTCAATGTCGTCATATGTATTTTTACTACAAAATACAGTATCGTGAGTTTCATTACTCCCTTTTTATATATATTTTTGGGACTGAGAATACATGCGCTGATTTTACTAATGTTTTACGAAATAGACACAAGTGATCAAAAACTACATTCTATGGCTGGATTATGAATATTGAATATCACCCCTTTTTAGCTTGATAACCTAATAATTAGGAAATGGGTATGGCCCCTAATTGACGCGAATCCTAAAGATAGATCTATGGACCTCGACAAGTCCCATCTGGGGTACGAATGCTTTAGTACTTCGGGATTATTATTATTATACAGACGAGAGGTTCTGTTTGGGGATATTCTATGCATTAAAGTTAAGTCAGTTATCAAGCGTTCACCATATGAATGATTTTTAATTCGCGGGTTACGCGTGTTATTTTGTACTCGGGTTACGTGTACAATTAAATATCTGAAATCTTGTGGTATATTAAAATGATGGAAATGAATGTTTATGATAAACTAATGAACTCACCAACCTTTTGGTTGACACTTGAAAGCATGTTTATACTCAGGTTTGAAAGAAATCTTTCGTTGTGCATTTGATCATTCTAAAGATATTACTTGGAGTCCTTCATGGCATATTTCAAAAGACGTTGCATTCGAGTCGTTAAGTTCATAAAGATTGATAAGAAGTCATTGATAGTTTGATATATTAGGAAATGGTATGCATGCCTGTTAACTTTAAAGAAAGTTTGTTTTTTAAAAACGAATGCAATATTTGTAAAATGTATCATATAGAGGTCAAGTACCTCGCGATGAAATCAACTATTGTGAATCATTTATAATGTATATGAACGGGTCCTTTCAGTAGCTGTAGTTGGAGTTGGAGCTTATGGAAGCTGGAGCTTATCCTTAAAATTGGTAGCTGGAGCTTATTATTTTTCATAAGTGTTTGGTAAACTAGCTGGAGCTTATTTTCCAATTCATAAGCTCTACTTTTTTTCATAAGCTACTAGAAGTAGCTTATTTTTTCAGAGCTTATGATTTTCATAAGCTCTACTTTTTTATCTACCAAACGAAGCTTATGACTTGGAGCTTATTAAAACCATAAGCTTAAGCTCTTATAAGCTCCCATAAGCTCCAACAAGCTTGTCACCCAAACACACCCAAAATGTTAATGTTAACAAGGATGTTAAGATTATTGGATTGCCTTATTGTACGGGAAGAATGATGGTAGTGTAGCAATGATAATTTGCTTAAAGATTGAGAAGCTAGAGGAATATAATTTTATAGGTGACTGAACCTATCATTGGTTGATTGTATTGATTTTTACTCGTACAAAACACAATTTAAACCCATCTAAATTCGTGTTTGATGTTATATAATAATTAAATGTTGAATGGTTGAAAATTTGAATGTTAAAAAAAGATTCAGATTGAAACTTATTCTAACTATAATAATCTGTTTGATCATTATTCTGAATGAACTTTATAAATGACGTTAAATTAATGAATTAACATTTTAAATGAATAAACAATAGAATTGATGGAGAACGAATAAGATGTTGCTTATAATAAAGTCGATTTCTATTCCTCAAACTCATATATATATAGGGGGCTTGCAATAGTAGAGTTTATGCTTGAAGGCTGATGGTTATGGTCGCAATATTTGGTAATTGGTTTTGTTTTTAAGTGGTATTTTTCTTAGCATTTTCGCGTGTAATCCGGTTTGGTTGATGCAATTGTTTTCTTAGGTTTAGTGGTTCATGGTATGTTATCAGATATGATGTGTTGTTTTTTTTCTTCTTTGAGTTGTAGTCTGTTAGTCATTTAATTCGGTGTCGTATTGTAAGTGACTTTTGAGTGTGCTAGTAATTGACTCTTTTTCTTCTGTTTATTTCTAAAAGTGGGCTTTATATTTATAAATTTTCGCGAAACCCTATAGAGTGTGTTTAGCATTCTAATTTTCAAAGCTCATGAGAGTTTAAACTTATGATTTTAATAAGTCACAAGTCATAAGTTTTGTTTGGTTGGTCACGAAAATGAGAGCTTATGAAAATTATAAACTCTTAAAAAAACAGTTTATCGTAAGTACTCTATTTAAAAACAATAGGGCTCATGGAATCTAAAATTACTTAAATTCCCTTCATTTAACTATTTTACGTACTCCCTCCGTCTTAATTTTATAGTCTAGAGTGATTTTTTTTCATAATTTCGACTGTAAATAACTTGTTTTGTTATATAATACTTTATGAAAGTTATAACAAATAAAATGACATATAAAACTTAATTTAGTCATATTCATATATACTATATAACAGAAAACAAATTATTTATAGTTAAAGTTGAAAACAAGTCAAGAAATACTATTAAATTGAGACATATGGAGTATTATTTAGTTGTCCTTTTAGTTATTTTACACACATAAGCTTCAGCTCAAACTTCAACTTCAGTTCTAGCTACCACATCAAACACTTATAAAAAATAAGTTTCAACTTTCAGCTTCAAAAATAAACTTCAACTTATAGCTTCAAAAATAAGCTTTGGTTTCAACTTTAGCTATAAACTTCGACCACAGTTATAAAAGGTCAAACTCTAATTATTTTCTTCCGAACGCACCATATCTTAATAAACTAGTTACTCCATCCGTCCCAATTTAATTGTTTCGAAATAAAAAAACATCCAGTTTAAGAAAATGTCATAAAAATATTGTACTTTCTGTTTAATTTTCAGTTTTATCCTTACTTTTTCTTTCTCATTTAAGTTTATCGACATACATTAAGGGTATAATAGATGAGAAACTACTCCATAACTCTTTCCGTGTTCAAGAAACTTTTTGCAACAATCTTGTGCGTAGAAAAGTTGAAATATTTGTGTGGAGATTGCTTGGCAAACGGATCCCAACCAAAGTAGAGTTAGACAAAAAAAAATATCGACCTCTGTAGTGACCCGAACTTTTCCATGTTTATATATATTAAATGAAATTGTTATTTACATGATTAAGTGTTTCCAACATGTTAAGCAATCAAACTTATTAAGACTTGATTAATTGAAATAGGTTTCATATTGACAATTGACCACCCAAGTTGACCGGTGATTCACGAACGTTAAAACTTGTAAAAACTATATGATGACATATATATATGGATATATATATAGTTAACATGATATTATGATAAGTAAACATATCATTAAGTATATTAACAATGAACTGCATATGTAAAAACAAGACTACTAACTTAATGATTTTGAAACGAGACATATATGTAACGAATATCATTGTAACGACATTTAATGTATATATATCATATTAAGAGATATTTATACATCATAATATCATGATAATATAATAATTTAAAATCTCATTTGATATTATAAACATTGGGTTAACAACATTTAACAAGATCGTTAACCTAAAGGTTTCAAAACAACACTTACATGTAACGACTAACGATGACTTAACGACTCAGTTAAAATGTATATACATGTAGTGTTTTAATATGTATTCATACACTTTTGAAAGACTTCAATACAATTATCAAAATGCTTCTAATTAACAAAAATGCTTACAATTACATCCTCGTTCAGTTTCATCAACAATTCTACTCGTATGCACCCGTATTCGTACTCGTACAATACACAGCTTTTAGATGTATGTACTATTGGTATATACACTCCAATGATCAGTTCTTAGCAGCCCATGTGAGTCACCTAACACATGTGGGAACCATAATTTGGCAACTAGCATGAAATATCTCATAAAATTACAAAAATATGAGTAATCATTCATGACTTATTTACATGAAAACAAAATTACATATCCTTTACATCTAATCCATACACCAACGACCAAAAACACCTACAAACACTTTCATTCTTCAATTTTATTCATCTAATTGATCTCTCTCAAGTTCTATCTTCAAGTTCTAAGTGTTCTTCATAAATTCTACAAGTTCTAGTTTCATAAAATCAAGAATACTTCCAAGTTTGCTAGCTTACTTCCAATCTTGTAGAGTGATCATCCAACCTCAAGAAATCTTTCTTATTTACAGTAAGATATCTTTCTAATACAAGGTAATACTCATATTCAGACTTTGATTCAATTTCTATAACTATAACAATCTTATTTCGAGTGAAAATCTTACTTGAACTTGTTTTCGTGTCATGATTCTACTTCAAGAACTTTCAAGCCATCCAAGATCCTTTGAAGCTAGATCAATTTGTCTCTTTTCTAGTAGGTTTATCCACAAAACTTGAGGTAGTAATGATGTTCATAACATCATTCGATTCATACATATAAAGCTATCTTATTCGAAGGTTTAAACTTGAAATCACTAGAACATAGTTTAGTTAATTCTAAACTTGTTCGCAAACAAAAGTTAATCCTTCTAACTTGAATTTTAAAATCAACTAAACACATATTATATATCTATATGATATGCTAACTTAATGATTTAAAACCTGGAAACACGAAAAACACCGTAAAACTGGACATACGCCGTCGTAGTAACACCGCGGGCTGTTTTGGGTTTGATAATTAAAAACTATGATAAACTTTGATTTAAAAGTTGTTCTTCTGGGAAAATGATTTTTCTTTTGAACATGAAACTATATCCAAAAATCATGGTTAAACTCAAAGTGGAAGTATGTTTTTCAAAATGGTCATCAAGACGTCGTTCTTTCGACTGAAATGACTACCTCTTACAAAAACGACTTGTAACTTATATTTCTGACTATAAACCTATACTTTTTCTGTTTAGATTCATAAAATAGAGTTCAATATGAAACCATAGCAATTTGATTCACTCAAAACGGATTTAAAATGAAGAAGTTATGGGTAAAACAAGATTGGATATTTTTTGATTTTTGTAGCTACGGGAAATATTAACAATTCTATACAAATCATATCCTAGCTAACTTATATTGTATTATACATGTATTCTAATATATTATGTAATCTTGGGATACCATAGACACGTATGCAAATATTTTGACATATCATATCGACCCATGTATATATATTATTTGGAACAACCATAGACACTCTATATGCAGTAATGTTGGAGTTAGCTATACAGGATTGAGGTTGATTCCAAATATATATATATATACTTTGAGTTGTGATCTAGCCTGATACGTGTATACACTAGGTCGTGGATTTATTCAAGATAATATATATCGATTTATTTCTGTACATCTAACTATGGACAACTAGTTGTAGGTTACTAACGAGGACAGCTGACTTAATAAACTTAAAACATCAAAATGTATTAAAAGTGTTGTAAATATATTTTGAACATACTTTGATATATATGTACATATTTGTTATAGCTTCGTGAATCGACCAATGGCCAAGTCTTACTTTCCGACGAAGTAAAAATCTGTGAAAGTGAGTTATAGTCCCACTTTTAAAATCTAATATTTTGGGATGAGAATACATGCAGTTTTATAAATGTTTTACGAAATAGACACAAGTAATTGAAACTACATTATATGGGTGAATGATCGAAGCCAAATATGCCCCTTTTGCTTGGTAGCCTAAGAATTAGTAAACAGATCTACTAATTGACGCGAATCCTAAAGATAGATCTATTGGGCCTAACGAACCCCATCCAAAGTATCAGATGCTTTAGTACTTCGAATTCGTTTTTATCATGTCCGAAGGATTTCCTGGAATGATAGGGGATATTCTTATATGCATCTTTTTAATGTCGGTTACCAGGTGTTCACCATATGAATGAATTTTTATCTCTATGTAAGGGATGTATATTGAAATATGAAATCTTGTGGTCTATTATTATGATTTGATAATATATAGGTTAAACCTATAACTCACCAACATTTTTGTTGACGTTTTAAGCATGTTTATTCTCAGGTGATTATTAAGAGCTTCCGCTGTTGCATACTAAAATAAGGACAAGATTTGGAGTCCATGCTTGTATGATATTATGTAAAAACTGCATTCAAGAAACTTATTTTTGATATAATATATTCTTATTGTAAACCATTATGTAATGGTCGTGTGTAAACGGTATATTTTAGATTATCATTATTTGATAATCTACGTAATGCTTTTTAAACCTTTATCGATAAAATAAAGGTTATGGTTGTTTTAAAAATGAATGCAGTCTTTGAAAAATGTCTCATATAGAGGTCAAAACCTCGCGATGAAATCAATTAATATGGAACGTTTATAATCAATATGAACGGGACATTTCAACCTCGACTCGGTGAGGTGTCCATTATGAGATGACGATCTTGAAACTATTGAGCATGCCTTCATATTTTGTAAAAAAATGCAATGGAAGTTTGGACGAGGGTATTTCAATGGTGGAAACAAAATAACATATCCACTTTGTCCATTGATGAGATGTTTAGGGACTTAAGTCCATTCTCAAATGTAAATGGTAAAGGTGCGATGCAGCAAGCGGTGAAGTGGGTTAGCGGTTGCTTGTTATGGAAGAACCGTAATCGATGTGTTTTTGACAAGAAATCCTCCTTTAGTTCGGTTATCTTCTACGAGATTCAGTGCAAAAGTTTTGAATGGATTTCTAATAGATCAAAGAAATGGCGTTTCAATTGGAATCAATGGCTCTCCAACCCGGGTTAATGTGCATCTTCATCTTCACTTGTAGGAGTGGGCTAATTTCGTAGGTCATTACGTGATGTTGTTTCAGTTCTCGCTGTTTTGTTTGTTTGGTACCTGGTCGTATCAGGTGTTCGTTTTCTGTAGCTTTCGGTTCATCTCATATCTATGATCTTCATGTACTCCAAGTGTTGGAGGTGTTGTAAATATCCCATGTAATTTGTTTATAGTAACGTAATGATTTTGTTGCCTTTTAGAAAAAAGGAGAATTTAATTTTTTTGATTGACATTCCGTTCTTTGCCCGTTATGTGATGATGTTGTGGAATCGGTTGATCATGCGCTTTTAACTTGCAAAATGGTTAAAGAAATTTGGGAAAAAGTCTTTAATTGGTGGGGCTTTGGTTCGTTTCAACAAAATTTTGATAATCTCCTTTGCGGATCCATTCCTATTCAATGCTCGGTTTTAGGTGAGAAAATTTGACAAGCGGTGTAACAACCCAACCCGTTATCCAACCAATACACGCTTACTTTTTTTTATATTAAAAAATAAAGTTTACAGGCAAATGGAGCACCGCTCCGATCCCTGCTGTCCCAAATGTCGTTTTCCCGCAAAAAGATCTCCCGCTTCCCGACACTTTTAGACGAAACGGTTTTCACAACATTTAATAATAGTTAAAACTAACACGTTTCAATAATAAAATGAGTTATACGACACCGGGCCCACATATGCCCAAATTACCCTTTCAGTGCAAAATTCAAGTCCACTAGTCCCCACGCTTACCCGATCCATCGTCTCCATGCAATCTATAAAAATGTAAACAACGAGAGGGTAAGCTAACGCTTAGTGAGTGAGAATATACTACATACATATATATGCATAAAATGGACACGCCACACAAATAATCAAATAACGCATATGTAACGACCCGACCAAAACCGTTATTGACGGCGCCGTTAACTTAGGTCCCGTTGCGTGGTCGTAGTCCCTATATGAGACTCGTTTGACCAAAATTATGTCGCATTCATTTGAAAGGTACAAGACTTGCAAGTTTAGTTTACAAAACCGTTCGACAACAAGTCTAAGTTTACAAAAGTCATAAAGTATAAATGAAATAACTTGCGACATAATTAGTTTAAAAAACACAGTTGCTATAAATAGCGTAAGTATGTAAACAAAAGTTTGAATCCAAAAGTGCTATCCCTAGCGTATGCATGCATGGTTGACTCCAATCAAGTAATCAAAGAGTGCGGAAGCATGTATCAAGTAGCCAAGTATGAACCTGAGAAAACATGTAGAAAACTGTCAACGAAAAACGTTGGTGAGATCATAAATGTATTTGTAAAAGTATATTTTGAACCACAATAGTTTGTATAGATGATTATCCAAATCGTATTTATTCCGAAGAATGTAGTTTGTATTGCGAGCACCCAATTACCAAAGCTTAACTGAATCTTCCCTCTGAATTTTGAATATAGTGTTAGAACATACACTATGCACGTTGAAATTATATTTCATCCACTAACGGTAGCGAACCGTCTGAATGAGGGTTCGTTAAACCCGTATGGCCACACAACATAATCACTCGCTTACACTTACACCCTGCAAGTGGAACTAATGATAATTGGATTGAGGACTTTTGTTCTAACTCGTCTGTATCTTTGTATTCGTATTTGTGTTCAAAGTATAAAAGTATGAAAAGTATATATACATGTGAAATGTATATAAGTATGTAATGTATATGTTTCTCAGCCCACGATTTAAAAGAATAAAAGTTGTTGAAAAGGTGGGACTATGATCTCACCTCGAGTGCACGAGTATAAAAGTACTTCACAAAGTAACGTATGCATGAAAGTTGCTTAGCCTTGACCTAAACAAGTAAGTTGTGTCAATTAACCGGTTACGATACAAGGTCGGGTGAAATGTGTTCAATTAGTCCTATGGCTCGTTACGACTCGAATAGTATAGCATGTGAATCACGTTGTCAAGTTTCATGCAAGAATCAAGTATAAAAGCATGTTAGAACGATTGTATAAAAGTTTGGTTAAGTTTGACTAAAAGTCAAATTTGGTCAAAGTCAACGAAAAAGTCAACACGTTCGGGTCGGGTCCCGAACTATTTTTCTATGCTAGTTATTCATATATAAGCATGTTAAAACAAGTTGCATGTAAATTGGAGGTCTAGAACATGTCAAATATTTTTAGTAAAAAGGTCAAGGGAAACAGAATCTGGACGCGGCTTATGTCGCGCCGCGGCCAGGCCTGTCGCGCCGCGACAATGGCCGTGGCCTGGTCCCTGGCCTGTTTCACTTGTTCAAGGCTTGGTAAAATTTCAAACAAACGCAAAACTCAAACCGTAAACAATTAGAAAGCGTATCTTATACCGTTGGAAAGCTCTTTTGACAAGGAACACAACTAAACATGTTTCATCAAGCAAAAACAACATTTTCCATAACCGATTTCTCGTCAAGTGATCATTTAAAAGTCCATTTTCAAAGTTTCAAGTTCATCAATTGCATTTTAAGTTTCGGGAATCCAATTCACACATATGATATGCCGTTTTGAAGGTAATGAAGCATGTAATACAACCAAGCACTTATCAATAACATTAACAAGCATTCAACGCATCAAAAGTTCGCTTTAAGGCTATCAAACCCTAACCAAAAGTTCACAAAATCAATAATCGCGTTTATGAAGTTTCTTTCATCAATCTATACATCAACATGAAGCTAATGATGCTAGTAACACTTTTAAAACATGAACTTTAACAATCTAACAACATTTAATCATCCAAAATCAAAGATTAAGCATACGATTTTCATTTTCAAGCTAGTCACACCAAAATCAACAAATCAAGCAAACAAATCATATATTCATGTTATACACGAGCCATAGACACTAACTAACACAATTTCAAGTCAAAAACACGAATTTATAGAAATCTAGAGTTTTTAGAAAGTTACCCAAACTTGATGAAATTGGTATCAAAATGTAGAGGATGAAGAGAGGATCACGAAAATGTAATTTGTTTTGAAGTTTGCTTCCAATCCCGAATTTAGATGATGATTTTATGAAGTTGGGGTTTGTGTTCAAAAATGGGAAGTAGAGAGAAAGGGGAGGATGAAGGTGGGTGGTGATAATGAATGGATGGGATGGGGTTTGACTAGTTGACCTAGTCACTAGTTAGGCCCCTTTGCAACTTTGGTCCCTCGAGTTTCAAAGCGGGTGCGGGAATTAACCAAACGAATATTTTAAAACGCTCGAGTAAACGGGTGATGTCAAAATTAAATAGCGGGAATATAATGAACGTTACTCACGGAAACTATTAATTTAAATACGAAAGATTATGTTTAAAAAAAAAAAAAAAAACGGTGTTAAAATTAAATTTAACGGAAAAACGCGGGATGTTACATTATCCACGCCTCAAAAGAAATTTCGTCCCGAAATTTAGTTGGAAGTAGTAGTTGTTGAATCTTACTCGAGATCTTGCGTTGTAAATTCTACGAATAAGTGAAGGTACGTCCTTGAGCATTTCAACGAACTTGACGGTCGGGATCATATGTTGTTTACGGTTTGGTTTCACGATTTATGGTTTCAACCGGTCCTCCTAGGAAGTGAGGGTTATCGTCGATAGTGAGTTCATCAAAGGAGATAACAAGTTCCCGTTTCGCAAAACACGTCTTTGAGTTGATACATCGAATGTAGGATAAACGGAGACCCAAAATGAGTCGGAAAAGTCTAAACGGCTAGCGACGGGTCCAAAACACCCCAAGAATTTAAAGGATCAAAATATCGCGGATTTAGCTTCCTACGTTTCCCGAAACGGATTGCACCTTTCCAAGGTGCGACTCTTAACATGACGCGGTTTCCCACGTTGAATTTGAAACGTTTACGTCTAACATCGGCGTAGCTCTTGGTGGTTACGAGTCGCGTAGGGTTTTACCTGAATATGAATAAATTTTCTCGGTTGCTCATAAATAACCGCGGCCCCGGTGAATTGATCATCGTTTACTTGGTTCGACAAAGGAGAATGACGTTTCCGGTCACATGTGGTTTCAAAAGGAGTGACGTTAAAACTCGAATGAAAATCATTGTAGTACGAGGATTCGGTTAAAGGAAAATACTTTTCTCAAGTAAATTTGAAGTTGGTAATACAAATTCGTATTATAGTTTTCAAGACTTAAATCGTATGTTTGTTCGGTCCGTCGGGTTGTGGATGGTACGCGGTACTCATGTCTAAACGCGGTCCCGAGGCTTTTTGTAAGGTACTCCAAAATCTAGAAGTGAAACGAGGATCTCGATCCGAAACGGGGTACATTTCCCTAAGGCATATTGAACAAGTTTGCTAGGAATTGAAAACGTTAGCTAGGACAAGTTTCTCAAGAAAATTCGCGTCGCGGAAGATTTATCGGTTTCCAAAAACGTTCGTCGGGGCAAGTTCTTATCGGGTTTTGAAAACGATTGTTAGGACTATCCACCCTCACGGCGAATACTTGTATGACGTGAAGAGTCGCTCTCCATTGAGAATTTAGAATAAGGACCTCCTGAACCGGAAGTACGAGGGTGATGCAAGAGAAGTTTCCGCCCCGATGTGAGCATAACGAGTAAATTGTAGTTAGTCAATAAGACTGCGCGAGGACGAGCTAGTATACCCGTGCGACATACGGTTGAAGTCGAATGGAATCGGTAATTCATTCGGAAGCATAAATATAATTTGACAATAATTGAAGGTGTGTCCCCGGTATGGTTGTTATAAATATTCTCGGAGTTTTCGGATGTCCAACCTGAAAAGATGAAGTCATGTACATGGCGCATGGTGGTGTTTAGGTTGATCGAGTCTAACCACCATCACGTGTCACTAGAACTTTGGTATGTCTTACCGTAATATAACCACGTTGATCGAGTGTCGTTATATTACGCTAACTCATACCTCCATTCCCACATCACTCTATAGATTCAAGTTCGTGTAATCGTGAAGTTTAAAATACACAAAGTGTAACAACGTCTCTAACGTGACTCGTATTGAATCGAAAGAATTAGTGCAACTATGAAGAAGCGTTCCCCGAGGGAAGTGTATAAATGATTGTCCACGGCAATGTGGTTCGAGTCAGACAATAAGGTATTCAGGTATGAAAAGAGTAACGAGTCATGATAACGAGTAGCACGCAACCGTAGTGATAAATGTTGATGACGATACTCACCTAGAGTAGTGATGGTAGTAACACCAAAAAGTAGATAGTAAGAAACACCAGTGGGAAACCGATAGTAAGTTGAAACGGTGGCAAATAACAATCCGGGAGACAGAGTTCCCGAACAAGTGTGACTAATGAAGTCGTCGTCATCCATACGTGTATGAATCATGAATTTACGTGTGTTACCAAAAAGTGGCGGAATACGAGTTCGTATGATGAAGGTTGGGTACCATTAAAAAGTTTGCCTAAGAATGATTCAAGTATAATGCACAAGTAGTCAAGTAAGTGCTATCTATAGCAAATGTATGTCAGAATGCAAATGCTAACTATTCGGTTGTAGTCTAGACTCACTAATGCGTCCTAACGACTCTGTTAGACACACTAATGCATGTCCTAGTTCCCTACAACCAACGCTCTGATACCACTTGTAACGACCCGACCAAAACCGTTATTGACGGCGCCGTTAACTTAGGTCCCGTTGCGTGGTCGTAGTCCCTATATGAGACTCGTTTGACCAAAATTATGTCGCATTCATTTGAAAGGTACAAGACTTGCAAGTTTAGTTTACAAAACCGTTCGACAACAAGTCTAAGTTTACAAAAGTCATAAAGTATAAATGAAATAACTTGCGACATAATTAGTTTAAAAAACACAGTTGCTATAAATAGCGTAAGTATGTAAACAAAAGTTTGAATCCAAAAGTGCTATCCCTAGCGTATGCATGCATGGTTGACTCCAATCAAGTAATCAAAGAGTGCGGAAGCATGTATCAAGTAGCCAAGTATGAACCTGAGAAAACATGTAGAAAACTGTCAACGAAAAACGTTGGTGAGATCATAAATGTATTTGTAAAAGTATATTTTGAACCACAATAGTTTGTATAGATGATTATCCAAATCGTATTTATTCCGAAGAATGTAGTTTGTATTGCGAGCACCCAATTACCAAAGCTTAACTGAATCTTCCCTCTGAATTTTGAATATAGTGTTAGAACATACACTATGCACGTTGAAATTATATTTCATCCACTAACGGTAGCGAACCGTCTGAATGAGGGTTCGTTAAACCCGTATGGCCACACAACATAATCACTCGCTTACACTTACACCCTGCAAGTGGAACTAATGATAATTGGATTGAGGACTTTTGTTCTAACTCGTCTGTATCTTTGTATTCGTATTTGTGTTCAAAGTATAAAAGTATGAAAAGTATATATACATGTGAAATGTATATAAGTATGTAATGTATATGTTTCTCAGCCCACGATTTAAAAGAATAAAAGTTGTTGAAAAGGTGGGACTATGATCTCACCTCGAGTGCACGAGTATAAAAGTACTTCACAAAGTAACGTATGCATGAAAGTTGCTTAGCCTTGACCTAAACAAGTAAGTTGTGTCAATTAACCGGTTACGATACAAGGTCGGGTGAAATGTGTTCAATTAGTCCTATGGCTCGTTACGACTCGAATAGTATAGCATGTGAATCACGTTGTCAAGTTTCATGCAAGAATCAAGTATAAAAGCATGTTAGAACGATTGTATAAAAGTTTGGTTAAGTTTGACTAAAAGTCAAACTTGGTCAAAGTCAACGAAAAAGTCAACACGTTCGGGTCGGGTCCCGAACTATTTTTCTATGCTAGTTATTCATATATAAGCATGTTAAAACAAGTTGCATGTAAATTGGAGGTCTAGAACATGTCAAACATTTTTAGTAAAAAGGTCAAGGGAAACAGAATCTGGACGCGGCTTATGTCGCGCCGCGGCCAGGCCTGTCGCGCCGCGACAATGGCCGTGGCCTGGTCCCTGGCCTGTTTCACTTGTTCAAGGCTTGGTAAAATTTCAAACAAACGCAAAACTCAAACCGTAAACAATTAGAAAGCGTATCTTATACAGTTGGAAAGCTCTTTTGACAAGGAACACAACTAAACATGTTTCATCAAGCAAAAACAACATTTTCCATAACCGATTTCTCGTCAAGTGATCATTTAAAAGTCCATTTTCAAAGTTTCAAGTTCATCAATTGCATTTTAAGTTTCGGGAATCCAATTCACACATATGATATGCCGTTTTGAAGGTAATGAAGCATGTAATACAACCAAGCACTTATCAATAACATTAACAAGCATTCAACGCATCAAAAGTTCGCTTTAAGGCTATCAAACCCTAACCAAAAGTTCACAAAATCAATAATCGCGTTTATGAAGTTTCTTTGATCAATCTATACATCAACATGAAGCTAATGATGCTAGTAACACTTTTAAAACATGAACTTTAACAATCTAACAACATTTAATCATCCAAAATCAAAGATTAAGCATACGATTTTCATTTTCAAGCTAGTCACACCAAAATCAACAAATCAAGCAAACAAATCATATATTCATGTTATACACGAGCCATAGACACTAACTAACACAATTTCAAGTCAAAAACACGAATTTATAGAAATCTAGAGTTTTTAGAAAGTTACCCAAACTTGATGAAATTGGTATCAAAATGTAGAGGATGAAGAGAGGATCACGAAAATGTAATTTGTTTTGAAGTTTGCTTCCAATCCCGAATTTAGATGATGATTTTATGAAGTTGGGGTTTGTGTTCAAAAATGGGAAGTAGAGAGAAAGGGGAGGATGAAGGTGGGTGGTGATAATGAATGGATGGGATGGGGTTTGACTAGTTGACCTAGTCACTAGTTAGGCCCCTTTGCAACTTTGGTCCCTCGAGTTTCAAAGTGGGTGCGGGAATTAACCAAACGAATATTTTAAAACGCTCGAGTAAACGGGTGATGTCAAAATTAAATAGCGGGAATATAATGAACGTTACTCACGGAAACTATTAATTTAAATACGAAAGATTATGTTTTAAAAAAAAAAAACGGTGTTAAAATTAAATTTAACGGAAAAACGCGGGATGTTACAGCATACCGGAACATCCAAGCATAAAGGCAAGCTAATCTACGCATACCGTACAATCACTAAGCAACAAGCTAATAACATCAACAATAAGGTAAGTTCACCAACGATGATGTGAACAACGCCAATGAGCTACACCCGGAGGGTTAGCTACATCACAACAATACATTAATATATATATAACAATATATAAACTAATAAGGTTAACCCCTTAACCCAATACCGAAAACCAAATACCACAATGAAGATTGGCCGAACTACACAAGCCTTAGTAAATCCGCATCCACACGAGACTACTATCTTCACTAACACAAAACATCGAGGTTGGCCGAACTACACGAGCCTTAGTGAAACCGCAACACACGAGATCACTACCTCCATAAGATGACCAAACTACACGCGTCATCGTGAATCCTCATCCACACGTGACTCACTTCTCAATATCAGTACCCTTCGCCATTGGGGTTAATTAATCCACATCACAATTCGTGTGATAAGGTGCACACAAAATGTGCACCACGCCAAAGGTGGTCAACCGAAACGCACAACCGTGCCAATTAGACCCATACACAAGTCCATCAAATCCACCTATATGTGAAGTGAGCTCTATAGCCGAGAATCACTTCACCCGACCCGCACCCATCCTACACATATATATGCACATAGGATATTAACACTCACCTTGTCGCCTTGAAGAATGCCACTGAATAATTCGCAACACGCCAATGGAAAGTACCTATTCCATTAATCACATAACAAGCAACACATTTAGGGTGGATTTACAAATCAACCCAAATTGACAACTAGTGCAATTTCGACCCAATTGCACTTCCAAGCTCAAACCGCGCCCAAACTAGCCAATAATCACTAACACAAGTGAGAATGGTTCTAATACGCCAATTAAACCCAATCGTAAGTGTTAAACACCAAACTTGCCCAAATTGACACCTAAACCCTAATTTTGACCCATTTCAAAATTAGTCAACCCAAATTCACCTAAAGTGGTTCCAACACTTCCATAATCACTAACACTAGTGATTACACACTACTTACAAGCCTTAAACATGGTTAAATCATTAACCAATCCAAAACCCGCCAAATATCAAAATAGCAAGTTTCCATAAACCCTCTTCATCAACTAAATGGGTTTTACAACTAACAATCTCAAAACCCTACATTGAATCTCAAATCAAACAATGAAACTCAGAGTTAGAACCTACCAATACCGCCAAAATGATGCCGTTGACGAGATGAACAACTTTAATACTTGAGGTTTGACCCGAAACACTTTTCTTCTTCTCCAATTGGAGCTCTCTCTCTCTAAATCTCTCCCCTCTCTCTAGGGTTTGAAGATGAGAGTGTTGATGAGGGAAAAGAGGTGAAATGAGGATAAGATAGCCCATGGATCAGTTTTGGCGTCCCCAAACCGTCCATATGCAAAAGGACCATAATACCCCTCATTTAAACCCTTTAAAAATGCTGAAAAACGCATCATACGCAATCGGAGCGCCGCTCAATAGGGTGGAGCGCCGCTCCAACCTTCAGGTGCTGGTTACAGAGAAAAAACAGTTTTCAGTAATTTGTTTTGGCCATAACTTTTAGACCGTAACTCCGTTTTCGATGAATCAAATATCGTTGAAAACGTAATAAGATATTCTTTCCAATGGTAAGGCTTTGAAACATCAACTCAAACTTTATTTGCGGTTGAAAAGATACGTACACACCTTGTCACTTCAGACAACGTCCAGTTTTCTTCGACGTTCGAGCAAGCAACACGTACATGCTTCGTACACTTCATACACGCATCGTACACCATAAATACATTATGTACAATAAATATTTGGGTCTTACAAGCGGTGATTTGGACAAGCGGATATCTAATGTGGAAAAATAGAAACCAAAAGGTCTTCAAAAAATCGAGCTGATCTCCCCCGGTTGCTTTAAACGAAATTCAAATGAAAAGTATTGAATGAATTGCGAAGCGGTGTAAAACAAAAAAGATTGAGTGACACGATTGGTTGCATAACCCGCAATCACTTTTATTGTAAAATGTAATATTGCGTTGTCTATTGTGTGTTTTGTTTAATTGATGTCTTCATAGGATTCTAGCTCGGTATCAACATTTCGTGAGAACTCATTGTAATTGTTGCGTTTGATTTATATGATATATATTGTTGTTTATAAAAAATTATGAAAAATAATAATATTAAATATCTATCTATCTATCTATACATTATTATAAAGCGCGTGACAATAATCATACGTGTCAATTTCTCAATTAATCTGAATTAAATTTGCACACGTGTCAATTTCTCAATTAAATTGAATTAAATAATATTTCTTAATTAAATTTTTTAATATATTTACCTACCATATTTATCATGGAATTCAAAGATATATACAAATTCAAACATATTAATTATTATAGTAGTATATTTCATTTACTTTTTGAACTAAAACTACTTTCCTTAAGATCTCTTATTCCGAAATTGTGATACATATACATCATATTAATATATACTCCGTATATGATTAAAAAAGTCAAACAACTCCTTGAAATATTAGTCATTGAAATCATATATGTGCTCGGCTAATAATGTACAAGAACTTTCAGCCACAATGCACACCAATCATGTACATTTTCTACATCTAATATTATACTGTAGGATTTTAAGTTTAATTATTATTCATTAAATTCAATACACTGCTACTATATTTATATTTTTAAATAAACAATCTGCCATATAAACAAGCTTATAATCAATGTGTTAGTATATTAAACGAGCTTATAATCAATGTGCTAGTATATTCAAATACTAATGTTCGATATAAATGTTATTGATAATAAATGACTTTTTCATTGTAATTCTATTATACATTTAATAAATAATAAATATCAATTAATACTTTTTTTTAATACTAACGTTATCAAATACTAATTTATACAACTGTCATGTAATGCACGGGCTCACATTAGTATTAATATTCAATACTAACGTTTTCGATACAAATATTATTAGTAAGTACTGTATTATACATTTGATAAAGTATCAATACTAACGTTATGAGCTCATAAAACTAGTTGAATAATAAAGTAAGGACGGAGAGATTAAAAGTTAAAAGTTAATTGGCGTATGGAGTAATAATGGACGTGGACAATTGGTCGCCAATTACAAACAAGCGGTAAAGGAGTAACAACGTGCCTGTTTCCCATTGGCTAACACTTTATCTTTTTGGCTCAGCTTATGTGCTCCAGCTATCTAACCAAGCCATCTAACAAGATGTTTTACTCCGTAGTTAATATGGGTTATTTAACCATACAAAAGATAAAATAATTTTAAGCTACTTGTATTAGATGACTTTTAAGTTACGGAGTATTTCTAGACTTCTAGTTATTTCATCGGCTACATTTACTACTAACTTCTTTCAATTAACAAAATTTAACAAGGTAGTTATTTAAAAAAAAAAAATTTGAGCATAAAATATGGTAAATGGATTATAATTTTATTTTATAATATATCTATTATCTATTATTTATCTATCTATATGATATGATGTGAACATTGTATGCATTTTTTCAATTAAAATAGTGCACAGTAGAAAAAAGGTATTATATTAATTATTAGCAACTACGATAAATAGTTATAGTAATAATAATTTACTGCAACTTTTGTGTGTAAACATATATATATATATAATGAAAGGGTTTTTATATATTCTTTTTTTTTTTTTTTTTTTTTTTTTGAAAAGCCAAACATGGTATTATTAATATAAAAGAGCAGAATACATTTAGCCTACAAGCCGAAGGCTGTTACTACATTTACATCGAAAATAAACTAGAAAAACGAGAAAACTTAAATACTCGACAGTGACGGTCAATCTTAAGTGGCTGGTAAGTTAGCCAGGATATCAGATTTAGATTTGAAATCCATTGAAACCAATCCATGTTTCGAGACTTTGAGCGATTGCTCGTCCATTCGAAGCTTCGAGTTTGCAATTCCTGAAAAGCGATAGGACCCGGCCACTTTTGATTACGAAAAAGTAGCATGTTTCTGTTTTGCCAAATTATGTACGCACCAACCCAAACACAAGATTGCCATAGCTTCTTGTTAGAACCCGAGTAGCCGCACTCCATGCTTGCTATCAACAAGTCATTAATCGAGATATATGCTTGAGCTTGTGCCCCACGATCGATGAAACCGGGACCATATATCTTTTGCGAAAGTGCAATGAAATAGGATATGGTCTAAGGTTTCAAAATCATTATTGCATACCGGGCACCTTGTTGAGTATATATATATATATATATATATATATATATATATATATATATATATATATATATATATATATATATATATATATATATATATATATATATATATATATATGGTCAAAAGTTCAAACGAGAATCACAAAAAAGCGAGAACTGCGAGAACTTTTAATTTACAAAGATTTTCACATGTGAGTAGATTGAATCACCTATCATTGTTGATGGAGAGTAAGAATGAATATAAAATAGTCCGAAAAAACTTAAATTTTACCTATGTAATCAAGTATATAGTTTCCCGTTCACAAGTGCATATTTCTTTATGTTACATGTGAACATTTCATATAATTAACAATTTAACATGTAATTTGTGGTATTGAACATATGTTTGTTAATAATATGAGCATTATTTAACATTTACATGTAATTTGTTGCATTTAAATGCATAAAAACTATGAAATTAAAAGGTTCTCGCAGTTCTCGCCCTTTTGTGATTCTCGTTTGAACCTGCCTATATATATATATATATATATATATATATATATATATATATATATATATATATATATATATATATATATATATATATATATTCCGAAAGGTAAACAATTATATTAAAAGGAAAAGATACACCTAGCAAGAAGCTAGCCAACAATAACACAAAAAACAACCTACGAAACATACACGACCTAGCCAAACACAGGAGACACTAGAACGAAGTTATAACTCATCCATCACCACCTAACGACTCACGAAACACGAAAGAAGGAACTAACTACAAAAATTCTGAAAACGTTATCGCACACCATAGACTTCTACGAGTCCTAATCCGACGAAGATAAATCATCACCCGTTTCACCATTTATATCACCATCCGTTTCATCATCGCACTCCTCAAAGTTCTTCATCATATCAACGAGAAATCCCTTTCAAATCACCTTCGTTCATCCCGACATCTTTTACGCTTCAAATATTTTTTCTTCATTGACATGTTAACTTAGGCCCTTTCAAAAAAAATGTCTTAAAAATTTTGTTCCCCTTGCTTTTGAACTTTAAATCCTATATAAATATAAATGCAGAAGATTAACATAATAGGTCACAAGAGTACGATTCCAGATTTACATTGAACAACTTAATACTATGTCTTGTTGTCGGAACTTAGATGTATAAATATAAAAATTATAAACCATTACATGATTTAGATATTATTGCGAAAAAAATAATCAAAGATATTTCTATATATCAGAATATAAAATGCACGATAAATAAATAAATATAGTTAAAGCAATATAGTATTGATCTTTAACCATTTTCGTTCAACTTGACAAATATCTTAACCGAACCCTACATATAAAAGTGATATACGAGAAAAGGTTAAACTTTCGAGCTAGATATTTATAAATATCGTGATGATAAAAAATTATTTAGTGTAGATACATATGAATCGTAATGAATAATGATATATTGGAAAGCTATAACAGTAGTATTCAATTACAACTTGGCTGGAAAGTGTTGTATTACTCCTTATTTTATTCAGATGTTTTTCTTATTGTCCCAAGTTAAAAATTATTTGAGTTTTTCTAATTTCTTTCAATAAATGAATTTTCTATAGGATTTGAAGATCTTAAAAAACTATAATTGATTTATAGACAACCCTTTGTTTCTTTTTTAACAACAGTTCAGGATCACCCATGATACTAAACCACTTACGCGTTCATCTACCGCATTTGCATAAGTCTCCCTCAACTACTTACCTGGAGAAAACCTGGACCAATCCGAGAACATGGCGGGTTAAGCAACCCCCCCCCCCCCCCCCCCCCCCCCCCCCCAACTGCCCCCACAACGAAGTGCGAAAAGCGACCTTGAGTGGAATTCAAGATCGAATGATATGTTTGTGTGCAATGTTGTCGCCCCAGAGAATTGTACTCCCAACCTCTAACAAAAAGGTATGAGTCATTACCACTGGACCAACAATACAACGATTATAGACACCCCTTTGTACTTCGAGTTCTTATTAATAAAAATCACTTGCTTTAAAAAAACAATTAATTAGTATATATTAATATATTAGATAAAAGCCTTATCTTTTTTTTACTTAAATAACGGTTACTATTAAAATTAGAATGTCTTCATTAATAAATGAAGGATTCTATAAACTGATACAAAAAACCAATGACCGTTAGGGTTCGAAAAAAGTGAACAATCTAGAACAAACCTAAAAACTAGCTAACTCAATCCGAACCAAAACGAAAACGGCCACACTAAAAAACAAAACATAACCCACCAAACGACGATCATACCAAAATACAATAATTATCCTTTCCTTGTTCTGTAAGGAACTCTATCAAAATATTTATCCTTTCCTTGCTCTGAAGAAAACATCGTCAAACCGTGCGGTGCTGCGGACATAAAGTTTTTCGTTGTACTCAACTATATGTGTCAAATTAAAATATTTTAACGCTAATAAGCCCAACATACTTTAGACTTCACTAATTAAACTAATTTAAATTCATATAATTTGAATATTTTCGTTTATTTATAGTAAAATGCAGGAGGCGCAACGGTTACAACACCAACACTATGAATTCAGACAGATGAAACTTTTATAATGGAACCTCCACTTCTACGCTTAGAGTACAGAGTAGCCTTCGTGCTACGTGGTGTAGTCACCAGCATAATAAACATAGTAAATGCATGCCAAAGCACAACGATTGTTGTAAGCTACATCTCTGTTATGTATGACTCTGGAAATATCCTCTAAAGCCTACATAGTACATAACATGGTTTGGGCATTGCACTAAACTCGTGGATTTTATTAAGTAATAAGAAACTGATTATTTAAAAATCATAAAGGAATGGACGTTAGGATAACCCGGCGTATCCATGAAAGTTTATAACTTGGCCATGATGTCAAAATGGTATTTTTCTTTAATTAGAACCTAACCAACCAATTGTCAACGGAAGTATAGCAATACATCAAATCTCCCTAATTAAGAAGTTATCTCATGTACCTTCGTCATTCATAAGAAAGTTTAGACCATGTGATTTGTTAATATGCCGTCTTTTCTGATACCTCATATTGAATGGTCGTCCACACTATCACGTAATCATGACAAGTGGACGTCGGAGGTTAATGTCATTGTTATCTATCCAGCATCACCAAATTACCTAACGTAATTACCTAGTGACATGTTAGTTATCTGATAGGGACGTTTAGGTACAACATGACGAGTCTGAGACTATTACTTATTCATGAGCCGACATTCATACATCAGCTAAGTAACTACATAACTCGTAACACACAATTATCTTAACCTTATCTGGAATACAAAATTTATCTATATTACTTTACTTATCCATGTATTTAGAAAATTAAAATACCCCATAATCAAACTACTCTTTATTCTAAAGAAACTACTAAGATAAGAGAAAGTTTGCTATTGTGATTAGTTCGATTCTTTAGTCTTCTTAAACGAACGACCCTAGGTCATACTTCCTTTACTCACCCATAAAAAGGTGTAGTATATTTAGGACTTACTACTATAAATTTAAAGCTTCTAGCCCCTTTTGTGACGACCCAGAAATTTTCGACCAAATTTAAACTTAATATTACTATGATTCTGACACGATAAGCAAAGTCTGTAAAGCTGAGTCTCAAAATTTTGGAATAATTCATATGAATGCATTTGACCTTTGACTATTTCCGACGATTCACGAACAATTAATTGTAAATAGATACGTGTGTATGTATATATAAATAATAATTGAAAATATAATTTGAAATATTATATGTTATTACTATTAAAAATTTAATTATGTAAAATAAATAAAAATAAGATATTATAATAATTATTATTTAAAATATATCTCTATATATAAATAAAGTATATTAAAAATAAATATTAAATGATTGTAATACTCGTTTGATGTTTCGATGGATATTAAGCAAGTTAAATTCAAATAATGTAATAAACGGTGATACAAAAATGAGTTCTATAAATTTTAGGCTTATTAAAAATGTATTTAGGAACTATTTGTTAAGTTTTAACACTTTTTATATTTTACCCAGAATTGAGAGGGACAGTTGATGTAATTCTTATTTAACAAATTAAGAATCGAATTTTATACCATAATGACCAAAATAAATAAATATAATTACTACAAAAATTTGGGATTTTTCTGAATACTTTTATCCGGCACTCATTAACAACGGAGTACGATACACTCTTCGAGGAAAAACCGTCGGTGGAAAATAATGCCAAACTCCTGGCTGCTATCCTGTTGACACATTGATCATTATTATTCTATATTATTAATTAATTATTAATTATTAATTATTAATATTATTTTTATAATATTATAAATTATATATATATATATATATATATATATATATATATATATATATATATATATATATATATATATATATATGTATATATATATATATATATGTATGTATGTATTTGCATATGGCTTGAATGATCACAAAAACCCGTTGAAAACTTTGTCCCTGTTTCGGTTCAAGGACCAAGCCACCCTTGCCACCATACAAACACTACCACCGAACCACCCTAACATCACCTATCGACCACCATAACAACCATAAACCCTCCATTGTGCTGCTGCTATTTCCTTTCATATCGCCACCACCTAGCAACCACCTCACCACCACACGCTACAATCCTCTACCCTCACCACTTCACCATCTCTACCACTACAACACCCTTACCTTCGTGAACCAGCATAGATGACCACCACCTTCATCAACTTGACAAACCATCGACCATGAACACCACTTCACCACCTCCTACAACCACCGTTACCCATATCACTAAACCCACCACCACCTCTCTCTACATATCTCACTCTCCCTCTCCTCGTTTTGCCTTTCTTTTAATCAAAAATGGCAGCTCATTTGTTCCTGTTTACTGTTAGCTTCAAATCGACCATCACCATTAACAAAGCATAACACCATACATCAATTGTTTCGTTGTTTCTGTTGCTTCTGTTTCAGCTGTTACAAACCACTATCGCTGCCATTATTTTATTGCTACTATTGTTTTTGTTAACTATCGCAAACCACCACCAAAACCCACACCATAAACAAACCTGCTGCTACAACAGCTGCCATTTTTGTTTCTATCTTTTTCGAACGATTTTGCTGCAGTAGGAACGGTCCTAAACGAACCCCATCTGATGTATATACTACTGCACCATGTCTGTTACTGTTACGCAAATGAAGAAATGAAAAAGATATTAATATTAATGGAGCCGTAAAGATTGAGATGGTGATGTATGTTACAAGCGACCCCACCATCCCACTAAAATCTCGTTCAATTCAATTCAACATGTTACTTGGGCCGTGTTCTTTAGTTGGGCCGATAACACATAGAGTACAAGTTGGGCCGAATTATAATTATGATATTGATGTGTTAGTTCGGCTGCGTTCTATTTTTTTATTTATTTATGTGTGTAAGTTAGCGATGATGAGTTGGTGAAACATGATGAACGTGAAATCACATATTGATGATCGTGTATCAAGAAGGTGATCGTAAATAATGGATGTCATGATTTAGTGGTGATGGTAACGAATGATATAATTATGATTATACTATGATTATGATTATGATTATGATTATGTTATAATTATGATTATGATTATGATATGATTATGATAATGATTATGTTATAATTATGATTTTGATATGATTATGATCATGTTGATGTTATGATTATGGTGAATTCGGTTAATTTTAGGAAGAATAATAAGTGACAGAAAAGGGTTAAAAGAAATTAAGATGGTGATTATTTCAGAAAAACACAAATGGCGTAATGGTTAGGATTGTTTTCGAGTTAGCGGGACGTCGCGGGTTCAAACCCGGACTTGGGCATTTTTTTAGGACTACTCCTCTGAGGTAGTTACTTATCTATTCATTTTATAAATATTATCATCTTATTATTATTATTATTATTATTATTATTATTATTATTATTATTATTATTATTATTATTATTATTATTATTATTATTATTATTATATTATTATATTATTATTATTATTATTATTATTATTATTATTATTATTATTATTATTATTATTATTATTATTATTATTATTATTATTATTATTATTATTATTATTATTATTATTATTATTGTTATAGGTATTAGCATATAACATTTTATTATTAGTATTATCATTATTTTAGTATTATTATAATTATTATTTTAACAAACAAAAGATACTTATATAAAAATATATTTTACTATATATATCATGACTACATTAATATTACATGCTATTTTCTTTAAAATGTTATTATCTATAATTATCTAACATTAATTAATTTACATAGCATATATAAATATTTTTGGGTATATATAATTATATAGGTAAATATTAACTTTAAAACATTATATAATATTTGTAATAAATAAAATACATTAAAATACTTTAATAAGAATTTAATATATTATATATATAAAATAGTAAAATTAATCTATTTATTAACATGACTAAAAAATTATTAAAGTATTAATATATGGACTTGTTTGATTGTGATTAAGTGTTTAATATATATAACTGATATAGGTTCGTGAATCCGAGGCCAACCCTGCATTGTTCAGTTCCGTCGTATGCATATTTTTACTACAAAATATCGTATTGTGAGTTTCATTTGCTCCCTTTTTAAATGCTTTTGCAATATATATTTTTGGGACTGAGAATACATGCGCTGTTTTACAAATGTTTTACGAAATAGACATAAGTAATCGAAACTACATTCTATGGTTGGATTATCGAAATCGAATATGCCCCTTTTTAGTCTGGTAATCTAAGAATTAGGGAACAGACACCCTAATTGACGCGAATCCTAAAGATAGATCTATTGGGCCCAACAAGCCCCATCCAAAGTACCAGATGCTTTAGTACTTCGAATTTATCATGTCCGAAGGGAGTCCCGGAATGATGGGGATATTCTATATGCATCTTGTTAAGGTCGGTTACCAGGTGTTCACCATATGAATGATTTTTATCTCTATGCAGTTTGCGAAATGCCTGATATGAGATGTATATTTATGGAAAATGAAATCGTGTGGTCTATTAAAATAATGGAAATGATTGTTTATGATAAACCTATGAATTCACCAACCTTTTGGTTGACACTTTAAAGCATGTTTATTCTCAGATATGAAAGAAATCTTTTGATGTGCATTCGCTCATTTTAAAGATATTACTTGAAGTCATTCATGGCATATTTAGGCCAATACCTCGCAATGGGACTGAATGTTGATGAATTCGTCCAGATGGATTAGGACGGGGTATGACAGTTGGTATCAGAGCGGTGGTCTTAGCGAACCAGGTCTTACATTAGTGTGTCTAACTGATAGTTGTTTAGATGCATTAGTGGGTCTGGACTTCGACCGTGTCTGCATGTCAAAAGTTTTGCTTATCATTTCGTGTCGAAAATTACCTGCTTATCATTCTTAGGGAATCACTTGCTTATCATTCTTAGTCTAGACACATCTTACAGCACTGATTGCATGAATAGTGTATAGACGAAATTCATATCTTATCGTATATGCTAATTTATATCTTAGCGTATCTGTTACTGTTACCTTTGCCTGACAGCTTTCGAAATTTTCTCCGTAATTTGCGAAATCTTTATGCTCTATATAGATACTCTATGTAATTAGAATACCATCCGATAGCCGAAAATCATTTCATATCAAAAAATCCTTTATTCAATCGTACAAAATGGAACTCGCCACTAGTTCAAGTTCCTCGGATTCTGACAGCTATTCCGATATGGATATCCACTTTAGCTCCGAAAGCAGTGTAAATGGAATGGATCAATCAGTCAGTCATCACCAATTCTGGATGAATTGGGGATGGGTTCGTAGTCGACTGATTCAATGGAGACGCGAAGAAGGCGATCCTTTCCACCAACCGAATTCACCTCTTGGCGAAGAACCTGAAGCACTTACCGGCGAACCTGTTCGAAACACCATTTTCTCTCTCATTTCCAGAGTATCTCGCCACGACTATATCATAACTCAGATTCTAAACCTTATTCATTCAATCGTTCCTACCGACAATCATCCCGGAGTAATAAGTCAACGAGCTTCGCACCCGGGTTATAGCCTTAGAAAATATGGTGCAAAACGTACCAGCTTCAGCAACATCATCGGCACCAACAATACCATCAATAAACAGCACCAGTACCATCAACAATCCATGCCTCAACATCACATTCTGTACCTCGAGTATAATTATCGTTCTACATGACGTTCTACATCATTTATCTTTGTTGGACATGATGATTATGTAATCTCTAATGTTTTAGAAATTATGTACTCTAGTTCTAACCGTAAATCAGATGAGTTTAATATCATATTAACTCATTAAATCCATGATTACATCTGAAGAAAGTATATATATGTAAGTATATATTTTCATAAAGATTGTAATTAAAAATTCTTTTGTACAAACTGTTAATGGTGAAAATATTTTAACGGGTAGGTAATACCCGAGAAATATTTAAATTTCACATTAATAAGTTACACTGTACATTCTTCCAATCTGATTCAACAATCATTTATTATCCTACTTACATCCACAGATATACGTATCCGTTCACCGCAGAATAACCATTTTTATTCAATTTCATATTTAGATTTTGACCTATCAGAATCCAACAAGTGGCATAATGAATAAAACATTGGACAAAAAATAAAATTTGTTAGAAATAAACAAATTAACTATGAAAAATTCTGTTAAGAATCCACGCTAACAAAATCCTAGCTAACTGTTCCTAGCTAACTGCTAATTCCTTATTACATTTTATTTATCGCAATTTATTTATCGTAATTCTCGCAATTTTATTTATTATCATTTAATTTCTGTTATTTATTTTACGCACTTTATTTATCGTCATTTAAATACTGTTATTTACGCATTTTAAATATCGGGACACGTATACAAGGTTTTGACATATCATATCGACGCATCTATATATATTATTCAGAATAACCATAGACACTCTATATGCGGTAATGATAGAGTTAGCTATACAGGGTTGAGGTTGATTCTAAAATAATATATATACTTTGAGTTGTGATCGAGTCTGAGACATGTATACAATGGGTCACGATACGTATTAATTAATTCAAATATTATATATTAACTACATATGAATTATGGAACTACTAACTCTGGACTATTAACTGTGGACTACCAACATTAGATAATTAAAATGAATTAAAATATTGATTATAACATATGAAACTAAACATTTCTTCAAGTTGCCACTTGATTTCATCTTAAACCTCATTTGTATCTTGACGATTACAATCTGCGTTCAAACCTTTCATGATTCTCGAAAACACCTCAATCGAGAGTATGAACCAACCGCACCTCAGCTACGAAAGAAAAGATTTAAGCAATAATCATGCACCTGGAAAACTCTCGGAAACTAAGTAAAAGTTTAACATGAATCCGTATCAGATCCTGTAAGCATTATTGTTACCTAAAATAACTTGGTAATTCCTTTCAAAGTAGCAAATTTTGTCACAGCTCCAGCAAGACAACTTCGACTTTTCATCCGGAGTAGCCTTATTATAACCCTGATATATACGATTACCCTTTCCATCATCGTTACCGGGGAACCGTTTATATTCCACCACATTAGCAGTAAACTTACCAACAACTTTATTAATCTTTGACTTTCCAAAAAATCATTATATTTATCGAAACCCCATCATATACTCATCCGCATTTTTGTAACGAGAATAGTCATACCAATTACCGAGAATCAGCAAATCAGTATTTCGAATCTCACAACATGTCTACAGCAACAGTTATATGTATACATATAACATTTATCTCTTAGAATTATGATCTTCCATTCTGAAATTCTGAAAAGCACTCTAGCCTACGAATCAGTTCTTTGAGTTTTGAAAAAGCTGAATGAAGCAGCAGAAACTGTAGACAACCGTAAACGACCTTAACCGTCGGAAGTTTGATGAGAAAGAATAGTATGTTGGCAAAGCTCAGAAAATTTGGAACTGATAAACGGATTGAGCAAATCATGAAGGAGGCTGTGGACAAATTACAAATACTAAACCTGCCTTCAAAGAATCCAAATGATTCAGTATCTGCTGAAGTCATTAAATACCTTACTCCTGACTCTACACTTTTACGGATAAGCTTCATCATCATCATCCATCGATATTAGAAATTCTAAGATATCATCGTATCTTTCATTATAAATATCCTCGATATTTCTGAAGATACTTTCATAACTATTCTTATCTGAAATCATCTATCTTTTCACGATATTAGTGTTACATTAGAAAGGAAACTGTTTTAGCTTCTAAATTATGAAAAATTCGATTTTAAAATATGAATGTTTTTGAAGTAGTGTTGGGAATTGAAGCATGAGTTAGTATAATATAATGACACTTGATCAACGTAATTATATTACAGTAAGTCATGCTGAGTTTCTAATAGAATATGATGATTCACAGACCATAACATCATCATGTGCCATGTTACACAACTTTTACATTCTACCTAATCTCTAAACATATCGAGAACATATCTTTCTGATAATTCTATCTTTTCTCTTGAATTCTGGTAATTTAACCAATCAAGATCGTGCTATTACAATCTCTTTCTTAGAACATTAACTACGTTCATTCCGAAATTCATATCTACGAATTCTGGACCATTATTCGCTTGACTTAAAGTCGGGAAGAGAAAACAAATGTTTGAGCTGTAAAAATAATGAAACGAAGGGAGTGGATTTATAGTGAAATATCTGACAGAGCAATCAAAACAGATTATTGCATTTAACCAAAGAAGATCCTAATTTCCTAAATTATCAAAGAACCGAATCTTATTACGAAGATTTACTTTAAATCCCTTGAATTCCAGAATTCAACCTTGACTACGTCAAAAGTCAAGGCGAATCTCTATTTATCATTTCACTCGTTTGTGATAGCTTCACTCGTACTCTTCGAGTAACCGAATTATTGTATCTATATTACTCATAGGTGATAAACTCTATTTATCAACTCATATTCGTCATGAAAACATTTTCATTGTTAGCCATGACAACCTCGATCAAATTTCAGGGACGAAATTTCTTTAACGTGAAATGGCCCGTTCATACCGATTATAAACGTTTCATAATAGTTGATTTCATCGCGAGGTACTTGACCTCTATATGATACATTTTACAAACATTGCATTCGTTTTTAAAAAGACAAACTTTCATCACATCGAAAGTTGACGGCATGCATACCATTTCATATTATATCCAACTATAATTGACTTAATATTAATCTTGATGAACTCAACGACTCGAATGCAACGTCTTTTAAAATATGTCATGAATGACTCCAAGTAGTATCTCTAAAATGAGCAAATGCACAGCGAAAGATTTCTTTCATACCTGAGAATAAACATGCTTTAAAGTGTCAACCAAAAGGTTGGTGAGTTCATTAGTTTATCATAAACAATCATTTCCAATAATATAATAGACCACTAGATACTCATATTTCGAAAACAATCTATGCAGGTCTGCTCACTGCTATAAAATCATTCATACGATATATAAACACCTGGTAATCGACCTTAATAAGATGCATATAGAATATCCCCCGCATACCGGCATTCCGCACGGTCATGCAAAAGCATACAAACAGGCCACTCTTTTAAATATGATGGTTGTGTACACCTCACAAACAGATCATATCTTTTAAAGTTGGCGGTTGTATACCTATTTCGAAGTACTAAAGCAGTTCAAATTCTCTGACTGGGGCTTGTGAGTGCCCATAGATCTATCTTTAGGATTCCCGTCAATTAGGGTGTCTGTTCTCTAATTCTTAGATTACCAGACTAAAAAGGGGTGATATCCGCTGTATTCGTAACGCAATCGTAGAATGTTTTTAAGTACTTGTGTCTATTTCGTCAAACATTTATAAAAGCAGCGCATGTATTCTCAGTCTCAAAAATATATATTGCAAAAGCATTTAGAAAGGGAGCAAATGAAACTTACAATACAATATTTTGTAGTAAAAATATTCATTCGACTGAACCGAACAATGCAAGGTTGGCCTCGGATTCACGAACCTATATCAGTTATATGTATTAAAACATATAATAACAACTAACGAGTTGATATATTAATAATTTACATATCATATTACTAATTAAGTTATATTTATCCTATGTATTTTAGGTAGTTAATATTTATTTCTATATTATATTTATTAATATTAATATAGTAAATACTTATTAAAGTAGTTTAATAATATAATATTTATCATTTATCATAATATATTATAAATAGAAATTTATTTCAAAGTTTATAGATAATAAGAATATTAATATATTTTATATATAGTTTACTTAATGTCATAAAAATTTAGAAATATATAATATTAATATATTTGTAATGTATTTTTGTAAAATAATATTTATTTTTAATAATAACAATAATAGTAATATTAAAAATGATACTTTTGATAATGATAATTTTTAATATAAATGGTATTAATAGTAATTTCAATAATGATACTAATAATAATAACCTAAATGATAATAATAATGTTACTTCTAATATCAATGTTAGTAATAATAATAACCTAATACTAATAATAACAATAATAATAATAATAATAATAATAATAATAATAATAATAATAATAATAATAATAATAATAATAATAATAATGAGTAATAAGTAAACTACCTCAATGAAGTAGCCCTTAAAAAAATGCCCAAGTCCGGGTTTGAACCCGCAACCTCCCGTTAACCCAATAACATCCTTAACATCATCGAATCATCTCGATCATACATTACCATCATCGATTATTATCTTTATTTTACGTATCCATTTGTCATCATAATATCTTAATCACCGACACCCTAATCCTTAATCATCATTTATGTTTTATCTTAGAACCATTACATTACCATCATTATCTTTTCATCATCATGTTACCATCATTTTAATCATCATCATCATTTGTTATCATTATCATGATCGACATTCTAACCACCTTAATCATCAATTTATCCGTAACCTCCCATCATTATCATCATTAAATATTGACATCATTATTAAAATCATCCTAACTAATGGTATTAGCATCAACATATAACGAGCCTTTATCTTCACATCATCATCAAGCAGACGGATTACCGGCGAGTACATAGATGTATTTAGATCACCAATAGCTTGTTTTAGTTTTACTAGTCCAATTGCCAACCTAAGCTCGGCCCAATCTTAACTATTAGCCTAATCAAAAGTCCACAACTTTAAATGGACCGTAACATCCAAACAGCCCTGGTTAGTCTATAAAACTATTAAAGCCCAAGTCACTACATTGATACACCTAGGATTCGAATAAATAAATGAAAGAAAAGGAGGAGCCGGTTATATGTAAAAAAAAAACAAGTGGTATAATTCCACTAGAATTTGTCGACTAAAAGAAACAATAATACGTGAGATGATAGGATTAGTGGGTTTTGATTGATAAAGTTATTTGAGGGTAAGCTTATATAATTGCATCGTTTGTCTTTCTTTTGTTTGTAAAGGAATTAGTGAGTTCCAAAAAAAAATGTATATCAGCAGGAGCAGTAATAGGGTTCAGTGAAAACAAATATATAAGTAGTAGTTGAGGGTTTTGGTTCTATTGTATTGTTGTTCACGGTGATGGTGGCGTTTAGGGTGATTTTAATCAAGAGAGTGAGAGAGAGGAAGAGAGAAAGTGAGAGAAGGAGATGATTATGGAGGTGTTGGGCGGTGGTTCATGGTGAGTTGAAGTGGTAGTCGTGAGTGCTGGATGATGAGAATTATTGGTTAACAAGATCATGTTGGTGTATACGGTTGTGATCGTGATCGAGCAAAAAAAATTGGTTTGGGTTTTGGTTGCAACTCGAATAGGAACCGAATCACATAGTTTGGTGTGGTTGTGATGAGTTCAAGAAGGTGATGGTATTAGTGTGGCGTTTGAAAAGGAAGCAGGAAGAAAGGGAAAGGGAAACGTAACATGGTACCTTTGGTATAACAAGAAAAAAATAAAAGAAAACGAGTAGCTACAACAATTAAAAATTTGATGATGTTTTGATCTTCTTGCAGTAATAGTAAAAGGTGCTTCAAGGGATGCAGTGGTGGTTTAGTGGTGGTGATGGTTTAAAGAGACTATTGACAACAGGAGAATGTGATGGTGAGGGTGAAGATTTTGTTCGACGTTTATAATCGTTTGAGGAAGATAGGTTGTTTGGGTTGTCGAACAGAAATATATATATATAACAATAGTAATAGGAGGAATAATTAGAGGTGATGAGATGTTCTACTAGCTGGAAAACAATACAAATTATATATTATATATGAGGTACCATCGGTTTGAAAAGATAGAAAAAAAATGGAAAAGAAACTATTGATTCGAGCAGTAGTAGTTAATGATTATGGTTAGATGATGTTAACCTTCAAACAGGAAATAGAAAATGAATAAGGTGGTAATAATGGTTCCCAAAAGTTAAAAGGGATACATATATATAATTGTAATTGTGTTTGAATAAAAATATATAGAAACCAAGTATCAACTTGTCATGCAATAGAGTAAGAAATGAGTATTATATATATATATATATATATATATATATATATATATATATATATATATATATATATATATATATATATATATATATATATATATAATGGCCAACAACCTCTTGCATCTGTTGTGTGGTGTCCAGTCAACAACCACAAGGATCACTTTTCTTGCGATGCATTTTTGTTAATAAGAAAGATCACGGATCTTTATTTTTTTGTTGAAAGAGGTTTATCACTTGTTTATTATTTATTATTATTATTATTGTGGCAACCTTTTGTCTAAAACAGTTAAAGTTCCATTCATAAATCACTCATGGCTTCGTTGATGGGTAAGAGTAAAAGTAGAGAATTAGTTTGAGTGTTATATGTAGTGACCCGAACTTTTCCATGTTTATATATATTAATTGAGATTGATATTTACATGATTAAATGTTTCCAACATGTTAAGCAATCAAATTTGTTAAGACTTGATTAATTGAAATATGTTTCATATAGACAATTGACCACCCAAGTTGATCGGTGATTCACGAACGTTAAAACTTGTAAAAACTATATGATGACATATATATGGATATATATATAGTTAACATGATACTATGATAAGTAAACATATCATTAAGTATATTAACAATGAACTACATATGTAAAAATAAGACTACTAACTTAATGATTTTTAAACGAGACATATATGTAACGATTATCGTTGTAAAGACATTTAATGTATATATATAATATTAATAGATATTCATACATGATAATATCATGATAAAATAATAATTTAAAATCTCATTTGATATTATAAACATTGGGTTAACAACATTTAACAAGATCGTTAACCTAAAGGTTTCAAAACAACACTTACATGTAACGACTAACGATGACTTAACGACTCAGTTAAAATGTATATACATGTAGTGTTTTAATATGTATTTATACACTTTTGAAAGACTTCAATACACTTATCAAAATACTTCTACTTAACAAAAATGCTTACAATTACATCCTCGTTCAGTTTCATCAACAATTCTACTCGTATGCACCTGTATTCGTACTCGTACAATACACAGCTTTTAGATGTATGTACTATTGGTATATACACTCCAATGATCAGCTCTTAGCAGCCCATGTGAGTCACCTAACACATGTGGGAACCATCATTTGGCAACTAGCATGAAATATCTCATAAAATTACAAAAATATGAGTAATCATTCATGACTTATTTACATGAAAACAAAATTACATATCCTTTATATCTAATCCATACACCAACGACCAAAAACACCTACAAACACTTTCATTCTTCAATTTTCTTCATCTAATTGATCTCTCTCAAGTTCTATCTTCAAGTTCTAAGTGTTCTTCATAAATTCCAAAAGTTCTAGTTTCATAAAATCAAGAATACTTTCAAGTTTGCTAGCTCACTTCCAATCTTGTAAGGTGATCATCCAACCTCAAGAAATCTTTGTTTCTTACAGTAGGTTATCATTCTAATACAAGGTAATAATCATATTAAAACTTTGGTTCAATTTCTATAACTATAACAATCTTATTTCAAGTGATGATCTTACTTGAACTTGTTTTCGTGTCATGATTCTGCTTCAAGAACTTCGAGCCATCCAAGGATCCGTTGAAGCTAGATCCATTTTTCTCTTTTCCAGTAGGTTTATCCAAGGAACTTAAGGTAGTAATGATGTTCATAACATCATTCGATTCATACATATAAAGCTATCTTATTCGAAGGTTTAAACTTGTAATCACTAGAACATAGTTTAGTTAATTCTAAACTTGTTCGCAAACAAAAGTTAATCCTTCTAACTTGACTTTTAAAATCAACTAAACACATGTTCTATATCTATATGATATGCTAACTTAATGATTTAAAACCTGAAAACACGAAAAACACCGTAAAACCGGATTTACGCCGTCGTAGTAACACCGCGGGCTGTTTTGGGTTAGTTAATTAAAAACTATGATAAGCTTTGATTTAAAAGTTATTATTCTGAGAAAATGATTTTTATTATGAACATGAAACTATATCCAAAAATTATGGTTAAACTCAAAGTGGAAGTATGTTTTCTAAAATGGTCATCTAGACGTCGTTCTTTCGACTGAAATGACTACCTTTATAAAAACGACTTGTAACTTATTTCTCCGACTATAAACCTATACTTTTCTATTTAGATTCATAAAATAGATTTCAATATGAAACCATAGCAATTTGATTCACTCAAAACGGATTTAAAATGAAGAAGTTATGGGTAAAACAAGATTGGATAATTTTTCTCATTTTAGCTACGTGAAAATTGGTAACAAATCTATTCCAACCATAACTTAATCAACTTGTATTGTATATTATGTAATCTTGAGATACCATAGACACGTATACAATGTTTTGACCTATCATGTCGACACATCTATATATATTTCGGAACAACCATAGACACTCTATATGTGAATATTGGAGTTAGCTATACAGGGTTGAGGTTGATTCCAAAATATATATAGTTTGAGTTGTGATCAATACTGAGATACGTATACACTGGGTCGTGGATTGATTCAAGATAATATTTATCGATTTATTTCTGTACATCTAACCGTGGACAACTAGTTGTAGGTTACTAACGAGGACAGCTGACTTAATAAACTTAAAACATCAAAATATATTAAAAGTGTTGTAAATATATTTTAAACATACTTTGATATATATGTATATATTGTTATAGGTTCGTGAATCAACCGGTGGTCAAGTCTTACTTCCCGACGAAGTAAAAATCTGTGAAAGTGAGTTATAGTCCCACTTTTAAAATCTAATATTTTTGGGATGAGAATACATGCAGGTTTTATAAATGATTTACAAAATAGACACAAGTACGTGAAACTACATTCTATGGTTGAATTATCGAAATCGAATATGCCCCTTTTTATTAAGTCTGGTAATCTAAGAATTAGGGAACAGACACCCTAATTGACGCGAATCCTAAAGATAGATCTATTGGGCCTAACAAACCCCATCCAAAGTACCGGATGCTTTAGTACTTCGAAATTTATATCATATCCGAAGGGTGTCCCGGAATGATGGGGATATTCTTATATATGCATCTTGTTAATGTCGGTTACCAGGTGTTCACCATATGAATGATTTTTATCTCTATGTATGGGATGTATATTGAAATATGAAATCTTGTGGTCTATTGTTACAATTTGATATATATAGGTTAAACCTATAACTCACCAACATTTTTGTTGACGTTTAAAGCATGTTTATTCTCAGGTGAATACTAAGAGCTTTCGATGTTGCATACTAAAATAAGGACAAGATTTGGAGTCCATGTTTGTATGATACTGTGTAAAAACTGCATTCAAGAAACTGATTTCGATGTAACATATTTGTATTGTAAACCATTATGTAATGGTCGTGTGTAAACAGGATATTTTAGATTATCATTATTTGATAATCTACGTAAAGCTTTTTAAACCTTTATTTATGAAATAAAGGTTATGGTTTATTTTAAAAATGAATGCAGTCTTTGAAAAACATCTCATATAGAGGTCAAAACCTCGCAACGAAATCAATTAATATGGAACGTTTTTAATCAATAAGAACGGGACATTTCAGTTGGTATCAGAGCGTTGGTCTTAGAGAACCAGAAAATTTGCATTAGTGTGTCTTATCGAGTTTGTTAGGATGCATTAGTGATTCTGGACTTCGACCGTGTTTTCTTTAAAAATGATTGCTTAACATTTTTGTTGGAAACTATATATTTTTAACATATGAATATTATGTGATATATTAATCTCTTAACGTGTTTGATATTATGTGATAGATGTCTACCTCTAGAACAAGTCCCATTGACTCACCTAATAATAATGAAGAGTCAAATGTAAATTGGATGACTCGTGGACTGATTCACAAGTTCTCGAAGAGGAACCGGAAGAAGAGTCGGAACCAGAAGAAGAATCGGAACCGGACGAAGAATCGGAACCGGAAGAAGAATCGGAACCGGTGGGGGAAATAATAAAACGGTTAAGTAAAAGAGAATCCTCAACCAACCGACCAAGGTTAATTATGGTCAATGGTGTTTCCGCCAAGGAAGCAAAATATTGGGAGGATTACCAATTCTCCGATGAATCGGATTCCGACGAGAATTCCAATGATGTTATAGAAATTACCCCAACTGAATTTAAAAAGGCAAAAGAAAATAATAAGGGAAAGGGCATAAAATTAGAGAAATCTAATTCCAACCCCGATGAACTTTATATGTATCGTCAACCCCCGAAGTTCTTAAGTTGTAACAATGACCCGGGAACCTCTAAACCACCAGGTTTTTCTAAACCAATGTGGACAACGACGGCTCGTAGTAGGGGAACATCATATATCCCTAGAAACCTGGCAAAACGAACCAAAACCGAAGAAGAAGAAACGAGCGAGTCGGAATAAGATAGTTGTATTCGTGTGGTGTAATATATGTAATATAGTGTTCTTATGCTTTATGATATATGTAAAAATTGCTTGTATTAATAAGTATTTTTTTATGAATCTAACTCTTGTCTATTTTACAGTTTAAAAACACAAAATGGATAGACAACCCAATATTTTAAGAGACCTACCCGGAGACATGATTGATGAAATCTTGTCTAGAGTCGGCCAGAATTCCTCGGCACAACTATTTAAGGCGAGATCAGTTTGTAAGACATTCGAAGAACGTTCCAAGAATGTCTTGGTTTATAAGAGACTTTCGTTTGAAAGATGGGGGATATCACATTGGGAAACCCATATGTTACGATGTGTTTACTTTGACGCATATATTGCGGGGAACCCAAATGCTATTTTACGCAACGGGTTAAGAAATTATTTTGACTCAATATATCCGAATATTGGACTTCGTGATTTAGAAAAAGCGGCTAACATGCAACATAAAGAAGCATGTTATGCTTACGGATTAGTAATGTTCGCTTCTCACCAAAGTGAGAACAAGAACACCGGGCTACAACTATTAAACAAAACGTTTCCACAAGTGACGGAGTCGGTAATTGGGGAAAGAAATGAGGTTTTTAGATTATTAAGGGACTGTTGGACATTACGTAACCCTCGTCCCTTTGACGACGTTACAACACGCTGTCTTATCAACGGCCATAACGGTTATGTTGCACAAGACCAAGGATGGGAAGTAATCCTAGTAAAACCAGAATGCATGACTTGTTTCTGGACGTATGAATTACGTGTCTTTATTGTCTTTGCTGAACGACTTGTGTACTAGCTAGAATTATCTTCACAACTATCTTGTATCAAAGTTATTGTGTGCTATATTTCATGCTTTATGTAAAATAAGCGGTATTGTAAGTTTGTAAAATATTGTATAAAAGTTTGAACGCGAAATATTATTATAATCAGTTTTTCATATAGAATTGTAGTAGTTGAATTGTATATTAGCTACTAAGTATGAACTTAACGGGTAGGTACTACCCGAATTTAAACTTATAAAACGCTAATATGAAGAAAAAGCTTTTATAAATGAGTTCATATTATGCTACGAAATACTATTAACTACTCTTAATATTCTGTATGATTAACTTGTTCCATTTGACTATTTTGAAGGAAATGGCACCGACTACTCGACACACCGTGAATATGAATGAAGAGGAATTCCGTACTTTTCTAGCTTCAAACATAGCCGCAGTACAGGCTGCGCTACATACCAACAATAACCTTGGATCTAGCAGTACAGGAAATCGTGTAGGATGCACCTACAAAGAATTCACTGCCTGCAAACCTTTGGAATTTGATGGAACTGAAGGACCGATCGGATTGAAACGGTGGACCGAGAAGGTCGAATCGGTGTTTGCCATAAGTAAGTGTACTGAAGAGGACAAAGTGAAGTACGCTACGCATACCTTCACAGGTTCTGCGTTAACATGGTGGAATACCTATCTAGAGCAAGTGGGACAAGATGATGCGTACGCACTACCGTGGTCAGCATTCAAGCACTTGATGAACGAGAAGTACCGTCCCAGAACCGAGGTCAATAAGCTCAAGACAGAACTTAGAGGGTTACGAACCCAAGGATTTGATATTACCACGTACGAAAGACGATTCACAGAATTGTGCCTATTGTGTCCGGGAGCATTCGAAGATGAGGAAGAGAAGATCGACGCATTTGTGAAAGGATTACCGGAAAGAATTCAAGAAGATATAAGTTCACACGAGCCCGCCTCTATACAATAGGCATGTAGAATGGCTCACAAACTAGTGAACCAGATTGAAGAAAGAATTAAAGAACAGACTGCTGAAGAGGCCAATGTGAAGCAAGTCAAAAGAAAGTGGGAGGATAACGGTGATAAGAATCACCAATACAACAACAACAGCAATTACAACAATAATCGCAACAATTATCCCAACAATCGCAACTACAACAAACGGCCCAACAACAACAACAACAACAACAGCAACAGCAACTACAACAATCATCCCAACAACAATAATAACCGCAACAACAACAACAATCAGAAGCAGCTATGCCAAAGGTGTGAAAAGTATCACTCGGGGTTCTGCACCAAATTTTGCAACAAGTGTAAAAGAAATGGTCATAGCGCGGCGAAGTGTGAGGTTTACGGACCAGGGGTTAATAGAACGAAAGGAACAAATGGTGTCGGAACTAGTAATGGCGGAGCAAGTAGTGTCAGAGCAAGTTATGCCAATGTAGTTTGTTATAAATGTGGAAAACCGGGCCACATTATTAGAAATTGCCCGAACCAGGAGAACACGAATGGACAAGGCCGCGGAAGAGTTTTCAATATTAATGCGGCAGAGGCACAGGAAGACCCGGAGCTTGTTACGGGTACGTTTCTTATTGACAATAAATCTGCTTACGTTTTATTTGATTCGGGTGCGGATAGAAGCTATATGAGTAGAGATTTTTGTGCTAAATTAAGTTGTCCATTGACGCCTTTGGATAGTAAATTTTTACTCGAATTAGCAAATGGTAAATTAATTTCAGCAGATAATATATGTCGGAATCGAGAAATTAAACTGGTTAGCGAAACATTTAAGATTGATTTGATACCAGTAGAGTTAGGGAGTTTTGATGTGATAATCGGTATGGACTGGTTGAAAGAAGTGAAAGCAGAGATCGTCTGTTACAAAAATGCAATTCGCATTATACGAGAAAAAGGAAAACCCTTAATGGTGTACGGAGAAAAGGGCAACACGAAGCTACATCTTATTAATAATTTGAAGGCACAAAAACTAATAAGAAAAGGTTGCTATGCTGTTCTAGCACACGTCGAGAAAGTACAAACTGAAGAAAAGAGCATCAATGATGTTCCCATTGCAAAAGAATTTCCCGATGTATTTCCGAAAGAATTACCGGGATTACCCCCACATCGATCCGTTGAATTTCAAATAGATCTTGTACCAGGAGCTGCACCAATAGCTCGTGCTCCTTACAGACTTGCACCCAGCGAGATGAAAGAACTGCAAAGCCAATTACAAGAACTTTTAGAGCGTGGTTTCATTCGACCAAGCACATCACCGTGGGGAGCTCCTGTTTTGTTTGTCAAGAAGAAAGATGGTACATTCAGGTTGTGTATCGACTACCGAGAGTTGAACAAACTTACCATCAAGAACCGCTACCCACTACCGAGAATCGACGACTTATTTGATCAACTACAAGGCTCGTCTGTTTATTCAAAGATTGACTTACGTTCCGGGTATCATCAAATGCGGGTGAAAGAAGATGATATTCCAAAGACTGCTTTCAGAACACGTTACGGTCATTACGAGTTTATGGTCATGCCGTTTGGTTTAACTAATGCACCAGCTGTGTTCATGGACCTTATGAACCGAGTGTGTGGACCATACCTTGACAAGTTTGTCATTGTTTTCATTGATGACATACTTATTTACTCAAAGAATGACCAAGAACACGGTGAACATTTGAGAAAGGTGTTAGAAGTATTGAGGAAGGAAGAATTGTACGCTAAGTTTTCAGAGTGTGCATTTTGGTTGGAAGAAGTTCAATTCCTCGGTCACATAGTGAACAAAGAAGGTATTAAGGTGGATCCAGCAAAGATAGAAACTGTTGAAAAGTGGGAAACCCCGAAAACTCCGAAACACGTACGCCAGTTTTTAGGACTAGCTGGTTACTACAGAAGGTTCATCCAAGACTTTTCCAGAATAGCAAAACCCTTGACTGCATTAACGCATAAAGGGAAGAAATTTGAATGGAATGATGAACAAGAGAAAGCGTTTCAGTTATTGAAGAAAAAGCTAACTACGGCACCTATATTGTCATTGCCTGAAGGGAATGATGATTTTGTGATTTATTGTGACGCATCAAAGCAAGGTCTCGGTTGTGTATTAATGCAACGAACGAAGGTGATTGCTTATGCGTCTAGACAATTGAAGATTCACGAACAAAATTATATGACGCATGATTTGGAATTAGGCGCGGTTGTTTTTGCATTAAAGACTTGGAGGCACTACTTATATGGGGTCAAAAGTATTATATATACCGACCACAAAAGTCTTCAACACATATTTAATCAGAAACAACTGAATATGAGGCAGCGTAGGTGGATTGAATTGTTGAATGATTACGACTTTGAGATTCGTTACCACCCGGGGAAGGCAAATGTGGTAGCCGATGCCTTGAGCAGGAAGGACAGAGAACCCATTCGAGTAAAATCTATGAATATAATGATTCATAATAACCTTACTACTCAAATAAAGGAGGCGCAACAAGGAGTTTTAAAAGAGGGAAATTTAAAGGATGAAATACCCAAAGGATCGGAGAAGCATCTTAATATTCAGGAAGACGGAACCCGGTTTAGGGCTGAAAGGATTTGGGTACCAAAATTTGGAGATATGAGAGAAATGGTACTTAGAGAAGCTCATAAAACCAGATACTCAATACATCCTGGAACGGGGAAGATGTACAAGGATCTCAAGAAACATTTTTGGTGGCCGGGTATGAAAGCCGATGTTGCTAAATACGTAGGAGAATGTTTGACGTGTTCTAAGGTCAAAGCTGAGCATCAGAAACCATCAGGTCTACTTCAACAACCCGAAATCCCGGAATGGAAATGGGAAAACATTACCATAGATTTCATCACTAAATTGCCAAGGACTGCAAGTGGTTTTGATACTATTTGGGTAATAGTTGATCGTCTCACCAAATCAGCACATTTCCTGCCAATAAGAGAAGATGATAAGATGGAGAAGTTAGCACGACTGTATTTGAAGGAAGTCATCTCCAAACATGGAATACCAATCTCTATTATCTCTGATAGGGATGGCAGATTTATTTCAAGATTCTGGCAGACATTACAGCAAGCATTAGGAACTCGTCTAGACATGAGTACTGCCTATCATCCACAAACAGATGGGCAGAGCGAAAGGACGATACAAATGCTTGAAGACATGCTACGAGCATGTGTTATTGATTTCGGAAACAGTTGGGATCGACATCTACCGTTAGCAGAATTTTCCTACAACAACAGCTACCATTCAAGCATTGAGATGGCGCCGTTTGAAGCACTTTATGGTAGAAAGTGCAGGTCTCCGATTTGTTGGAGTGAAGTGGGGGATAGACAGATTACGGGTCCGGAGATTATACAAGAAACTACCGAGAAGATTATCCAAATTCAACAACGGTTGAAAACTGCTCAAAGTCGACAAAAGAGCTACGCTGACATTAAAAGAAAAGATATAGAATTTGAAATTGGAGAGATGGTCATGCTTAAAGTTGCACCTTGGAAAGGCGTTGTTCGATTTGGTAAACGAGGGAAATTAAATCCAAGGTATATTGGACCATTCAAGATTATTGATCGTGTCGGACCAGTAGCTTACCGACTTGAGTTACCTCAACAACTCGCGGCTGTACATAACACTTTCCACGTCTCGAATTTGAAGAAATGTTTTGCTAAATAAGATCTCACTATTCCGTTAGATGAAATCCAAATCAACGAAAAACTTCAATTCATCGAAGAACCCGTCGAAATAATGGATCGTGAGGTTAAAAGACTTAAGCAAAACAGGATACCAATTGTTAAGGTTTGATGGAATGCTCGTAGAGGACCCGAGTTCACCTGGGAGCGTGAAGATCAGATGAAGAAGAAATACCCGCATCTATTTCCAGAAGATTCGTTAACACCTTCAACAGCTTAAAATTTCGGGACGAAATTTATTTAACGGGTAGGTACTGTAGTGACCCGAACTTTTCCATGTTTATATATATTAATTGAGATTGATATTTACATGATTAAATGTTTCCAACATGTTAAGCAATCAAATTTGTTAAGACTTGATTAATTGAAATATGTTTCATATAGACAATTGACCACCCAAGTTGATCGGTGATTCACGAACGTTAAAACTTGTAAAAACTATATGATGACATATATATGGATATATATATAGTTAACATGATACTATGATAAGTAAACATATCATTAAGTATATTAACAATGAACTACATATGTAAAAACAAGACTACTAACTTAATGATTTTTAAACGAGACATATATGTAACGATTATCGTTGTAAAGACATTTAATGTATATATATAATATTAATAGATATTCATACATGATAATATCATGATAAAATAATAATTTAAAATCTCATTTGATATTATAAACATTGGGTTAACAACATTTAACAAGATCGTTAACCTAAAGGTTTCAAAACAACACTTACATGTAACGACTAACGATGACTTAACGACTCAGTTAAAATGTATATACATGTAGTGTTTTAATATGTATTTATACACTTTTGAAAGACTTCAATACACTTATCAAAATACTTCTACTTAACAAAAATGCTTACAATTACATCCTCGTTCAGTTTCATCAACAATTCTACTCGTATGCACCTGTATTCGTACTCGTACAATACACAGCTTTTAGATGTATGTACTATTGGTATATACACTCCAATGATCAGCTCTTAGCAGCCCATGTGAGTCACCTAACACATGTGGGAACCATCATTTGGCAACTAGCATGAAATATCTCATAAAATTACAAAAATATGAGTAATCATTCATGACTTATTTACATGAAAACAAAATTACATATCCTTTATATCTAATCCATACACCAACGACCAAAAACACCTACAAACACTTTCATTCTTCAATTTTCTTCATCTAATTGATCTCTCTCAAGTTCTATCTTCAAGTTCTAAGTGTTCTTCATAAATTCCAAAAGTTCTAGTTTCATAAAATCAAGAATACTTTCAAGTTTGCTAGCTCACTTCCAATCTTGTAAGGTGATCATCCAACCTCAAGAAATCTTTGTTTCTTACAGTAGGTTATCATTCTAATACAAGGTAATAATCATATTAAAACTTTGGTTCAATTTCTATAACTATAACAATCTTATTTCAAGTGATGATCTTACTTGAACTTGTTTTCGTGTCATGATTCTGCTTCAAGAACTTCGAGCCATCCAAGGATCCGTTGAAGCTAGATCCATTTTTCTCTTTTCCAGTAGGTTTATCCAAGGAACTTAAGGTAGTAATGATGTTCATAACATCATTCGATTCATACATATAAAGCTATCTTATTCGAAGGTTTAAACTTGTAATCACTAGAACATAGTTTAGTTAATTCTAAACTTGTTCGCAAACAAAAGTTAATCCTTATAACTTGACTTTTAAAATCAACTAAACACATGTTATATATCTATATGATATGCTAACTTAATGATTTAAAACCTGAAAACACGAAAAACACCGTAAAACCGGATTTACGCCGTCGTAGTAACACCTCGGGCTGTTTTGGGTTAGTTAAGTAAAAACTATGATAAACTTTGATTTAAAAGTTGTTATTCTGAGAAATGATTTTTATTATGAACATGAAACTATATCCAAAAATTATGGTTAAACTCAAAGTGGAAGTATGTTTTCTAAAATGGTCATCTAGACGTCGTTCTTTCGACTGAAATGACTATCTTTACAAAAATGACTTGTAACTTATTTCTCCGACTATAAACCTATACTTTTCTGTTTAGATTCATAAAATAGAGTTCAATATGAAACCATAGCAATTTGATTCACTCAAAACGGATTTAAAATGAAGAAGTTATGGGTAAAACAAGATTGGATAATTTTTCTCATTTTAGCTACGTGAAAATTGGTAACAAATCTATTTCAACCATAACTTAATCAACTTGTATTGTATATTATGTAATCTTGAGATACCATAGACACGTATACAATGTTTCGACCTATCATGTCGACACATCTATATATATTTCGGAACAACCATAGACACTCTATATGTGAATGTTGGAGTTAGCTATACAGGGTTGAGGTTGATTCCAAAATATATATAGTTTGAGTTGTGATCAATACTGAGATACGTATACACTGGGTCGTGGATTGATTCAAGATAATATTTATCGATTTATTTCTGTACATCTAACTGTGGACAACTAGTTGTAGGTTACTAACGAGGACAGCTGACTTAATAAACTTAAAACATCAAAATATATTAAAAGTGTTGTAAATATATTTTAAACATACTTTGATATATATGTATATATTGTTATAGGTTCGTGAATCAACCGGTGGTCAAGTCTTACTTCCCGACGAAGTAAAAATCTGTGAAAGTGAGTTATAGTCCCACTTTTAAAATCTAATATTTTTGGGATGAGAATACATGCAGGTTTTATAAATGATTTACAAAATAGACACAAGTACGTGAAACTACATTCTATGGTTGAATTATCGAAATCGAATATGCCCCTTTTTATTAAGTCTGGTAATCTAAGAATTAGGGAACAGACACCCTAATTGACGCGAATCCTAAAGATAGATCTATTGGGCCTAACAAACCCCATCCAAAGTACCGGATGCTTTAGTACTTCGAAATTTATATCATATCCGAAGGGTGTCCCGGAATGATGGGGATATTCTTATATATGCATCTTGTTAATGTCGGTTACCAGGTGTTCACCATATGAATGATTTTTATCTCTATGTATGGGATGTATATTGAAATATGAAATCTTGTGGTCTATTGTTACAATTTGATATATATAGGTTAAACCTATAACTCACCAACATTTTTGTTGACGTTTAAAGCATGTTTATTCTCAGGTGAATACTAAGAGCTTCCGCTGTTGCATACTAAAATAAGGACAAGATTTGGAGTCCATGTTTGTATGATACTGTGTAAAAACTGCATTCAAGAAACTGATTTCGATGTAACATATTTGTATTGTAAACCATTATGTAATGGTCGTGTGTAAACGGGATATTTTAGATTATCATTATTTGATAATCTACGTAAAGCTTTTTAAACCTTTATTTATGAAATAAAGGTTATGGTTTATTTTAAAAATGAATGCAGTCTTTGAAAAACATCTCATATAGAGGTCAAAACCTCGCAACGAAATCAATTAATATGGAACGTTTTTAATCAATAAGAACGGGACATTTCATTATAAAGGAGTAATATATTTATATATAATAGAATAAGAATCAAGCTTCTAGTCATCTACATAAGGTTATTAACATGTTTGACCAAACAAGACTAAAAGTTAGAATTATGATTGTAAAATTTAATACATTCAAAAATTAGATGAGTTATATTCATATAAACTGACCGAATTATTTTCCAATTGGACTACCTTTATCTAATTAAAATTTTAAAAAATTTTAGTATTTTATTTTTATATGATTTCATAAACAATTATTTTATTTATTTATAAAAATACGTATATGTGTATATATATATACACAAAAACATTTATAAAAGGTTGTTCGTGAATCGTCGAGAATTGTCGAAGGGTAAATGAATGTACTAAAATAGTTCAAAATTTTTGAGATTCAACTTTACATACTTGTCGAAATCAAATAAAGACTAAGTTTAAATTTGGTCAGAAAATTCCAGGTCGTCACAGTACCTACCCGTTAAAGAAATTTCGTCCCCGAAATTTGATCGAGGTCGTCATGGCTAACAATAAGAAATGTTTTCATGACAATTATGAGTTGATAGATAGAGTTTTATTACTGTTGAGTAATATGGATAAGATAATTCGATTACTCGAAGTGTATGAGTGAAGCTATCACAAAAGACTGAAATGAGATAATAAAGATTTGTCTTAACCGGTGACGTAGTCACGGTTGATTTCCAGAATTTAAGGGATTTAGAGGAAATCTTCGTATTAAGATTTGGTTCTCCGATAATTAAGAAATTAGAATCTTCTTTGATTAAATGCAATAATCTGTTTCGATTGCTCTGTCGGATATTTCATTATAAATGAACTTCTTCCGCCCCATTATTTCCACAACTCTCATCTTTTATACTTCAATTCATATTTTCGAAACATTTACCAAATTATCAGAAGTCACTGGAAAAGATAGAATTATCAAGAAAAATATATTCTTGATTTTGTTTAGAGATTTAGTAGAATGTAAGAGTCGTGTAACATGGCACATGATGACGGTAGGGTCTGTGAATCATCACGTTCCATTAGAAACTCAGCACGACTTACTGTAATATAATCACGTTGATCAAGTGTCATTATATTATACTAACTCACGCTTCAGTCCTCAATATTACTTCAAAAACATTTATAATTTAAACTCGAAAGTTTACAGAATATAGAAACTAACAGTTTCCTTTATGATATAATACAGATAACGCAAAGAGATAAATGATTTCGGATAAGGATAGTTATGAAAATATCTTCAGAAATATCGAGGATATTTATAATGAAAGATACGATGATATCTTAGAATTTCTAATATCGGTGGATGATGATGAAGATTTGTCCGTAAAGGTTTAGAGTCAGGAGCAAGGTATTCGTTAATGACTTCAGCATATACTGAATCATCTGGATTCTTTGAAGGCAGGTTTAGCCTTTGTGATTTGTTCAGAGTCTCCTTCATGGTTTGCTCAATTCATTTTTCAGTATCAAAATTTTTGAGCTTTTTCAGTATGTCACTCTTTAATATCAAACTTTTGACTGTTAAAACAGTCTTCAATTTTCGCTGCTTCATCAGCTTTTTCAAAACTCGAAGAACTGTTTCGTAGACTAGAGTGCCTTTCAGAAATTTAAAATTTCCGAATTGATGTTCATCAGTCCAGAAGATAGACGTTATATATATATATATATATATATATATATATATATATATATATATATATATATATATATATATATATATATATATATATATATAACTACTGTCTTAGAAACGTGGTGAGATTCGAGAATGATGATTGATGCTTCCTGGTGCTTGGTATGGTAATTATCGTTACAAGATGCAGATGAGTTCGTGATAGGATTTCAATAGATAACATAGTGATTTGTCGGAGAGATTTAAGCCAAGGAGCAACGAGGTTGCTGGTACGTCTGCTGGTGATATGGTGGAATATAAAAAGTTCCCCGATAACAATAAAAGAGCACGCATATATATGAAGGTTATAATAAGGTTTTTTCGAACGAAAAGTCGAAGTTGACTTGCTGGAGCTGTGACAAAATTGGCTAATTTGAAAAAGAATTGCAATGTTAATTTCGATAATAGCAATGCCAAAGGAGCTAGCACAGATATATGTTAAACGTTTACTCAGTTTCTGAGTGTTTTCAGGTGCATAACTATATGCATAAATCTTTCCTTCCGTAGATGAAATGCGGTTGGTTTATCCTCTCGATTGAGGTGTCTTCAAGAATCATGAAAGGTTTGAACGCAGATTGTAATCATCATGATGCAAATGAGATTTAAGATGAAATCAAGTGGCAAACTTGAAGAATTGTTTAGTTTCATATGTTTTAATCAATATTTTAATTCATTTTAATTGTCCAATGTTGGCAGTCCACAATTAGTTATCCACAGTTTTTAATTCAACAATTCATATATAGTTTAATATATTATATTCGAATTAATTAATACATGTCGTGACCCGTTATATACATGTCTCAGACTCGATCACAACTCAAGGTATATATATTATTTTAGAATCAACCTCAACCCTGTATAGAGAACTCGATCATTACTGCATATAGAGTGTCTAAGGTTATTCCAAATAATATATATAGATGACGTCGATATGATATGTCAAAACATTGTATACGTATCCCGATATTTAAAGTGCATAAAAATAAATAACAGAAATTAAATGACGGTAAATAAAATTGCGAGAATTAAAATTGCGATAAATAAATTGCGATAAATAAATGTAAATAGGAATTAACAGTTAGCTAGGAACAGTTAGCTAGGATTTTGTTAGCGTGGATTCTTAACAGTATTTCTCATAGTTAATTTGTTTGTTTCTAACAAATTTTATTTGTCCAATGTTTTCTTCATTATGCCACCTGTTGGATTCTGATAGGTCAAAATCCAAATTTGAAATTGAATGAAAATGATTATTCTGTGGTGAACAGATTCGTATATCTGTGAATGTAAGTAGGATAGTAAATGACCGTTGAATCAGATTCGAAGAATGTACAGTGTAATTTATGAATGTGAAATCTAAATATTCCTCGGGTATTACCTACCCGTTAAAATATTTTCACCATTAACATTTTGTACAAAGGAACTTTTAATTACAATCTTTATGAAAATATATATATACATATATATTTTCTTCGGATGTAATCATGGATTTAATGAGTTAATATGATATTAATCTCATTTGCTTTTTGGGTTGAGCTAAAATAAGTAATCTCAAAAACTTTTAGAAACCACATATTCTTCGCAGAATATTTCTTCAATGAAGTTATGGATCAATACTTCATCGTTCATTGTTGTTGGTACTCCTTGGTATCTATGGTGCGTATGATGTTGATGTTTGAAAGACAGATTGTGATGTTGAGGTGTGGGATGCGGATGTTGTTGTTGGTGGTACTGGTGTTGCCGGTGCTGTTGATGAAGCTGGTACGTTTTGCAACATATTTTCCAAGGCTACAACTCGGGTGCGAAGCTCGTTGACTTCTTCTATTACTCCGGAATGATTGTCGGTTCGAACGAGCGGATGAATAAGGTTTAGAATCGTGGATAGAATATAATCGTGTCGAGATACTCTGGAAATGAGAGAGAAAATGGTGTTTCGAACAGGTTTGCCGGTAAGTGCTTCAGGTTCTTCACCAAGAGGTGAATTTGGTTGGTGGAAGGGATCGTGATAATGCTAAAAACGAACATATATTTCATATCATTATCCCTCAAGAAAGATAAGCTTTTAGTTGCAATTGTTCTATTTACAAGTGATATTCGTTTAAATAATAAAAGGTGAAGACAAAAGACAGATTCGACGATTTGAAGACGCAAACGACCAAAAAGCTAAAAAGTACAAAGTACGGTCAAAGTGGTTCAAATTATTGATGAGAAACATCTCAAAATTACAAGAGTACGAGCAGCAAAACGCAAAGTACAAGATATTAAATAGTACGAAAGGACGTTCGAAAATCCGAAACCGGGACCAGAGTCAACTCTCAACGCTCGACGCAACTGACTAAAAATTACAAGTCAACTATGCACATGAATATAATATAATATATAATTAATTCTTAAAAATTATATATATATTATATTATATATTAAAACCGTCGGCAAGAAGAAAACAAGCAAATGTGAGCTGGATTCCCATGCCATGCGATCGCATGGCCAGAAGGCACAAATTCCATGCGATCGCATGGAGCAAAAATGTTGGTGACATCCTATAAATTTCGCTGTTTTTGGTCAAATGTAACACATCTTTCTCTACTCTCTATCTCACGTAATATATATATATATATATATATATATATATATATATATATATATATATATATATATATATATATATATATATATATATATATATATATAATTTTAATTTTAATTTAATAATAATAAGGGTATGTTAGCGAATGTTGTAAGGGTGTAAGTTGAAATTCTGTCCGTGTAACGCTACGCTATTATTAATCATTGTAAGTTATGTTCAACCTTTTTAAATTAATATCTCGTAGTTAAGTTATTATTATGCTTATTTAAGCCGAAGTAATCGTGATGTTGGGCTAAAATATTAAGATTGGGTAATTGGGCTTTGTACCATAACTGGGGTTTGGACAAAAGAACGACACTTGTGGAAATTAGACTATGGGCTATTAATGGGCTTTATATTTGTTTAATTGAATGATAGTTCGCTAATTTAATATAAAGATTTACAATTGGATGTACCTATAAATAACCATATACACTCGATCGGACACGATGGGCGGGATATTTATAAGTACTAATAATCGTTCATTTAACCGAAAACAGGAATGGATTAATAGTTAATGGACTTATTAAAACAGGGGTGAATTACATACAAGGAAAATTGGTGTAATTATAGTTTAAGTTCCCAATTAGTTGGAATATTTGACTTCGGATATAAGAATAATTTGACGAGGACACTCGCACTTTATATTTATAATTGATGGACTGTTATGGACAAAAACCAGATGGACATATTGAATAATCCAGGACAAAGGACAATTAACCCATGGTAATAAACTAAAATCAACACGTCAAACATCATGATTACGGAAGTTTAAATAAACATAATACCTTTATTTCATATTTTTATCGCACTTTTATTTACTGTCATTTTATTTAATTGCACTTTTAATTATCGTACTTTTTAATTATCGCAATTTTATTTATTGTCATTTTATTTATCGCACTTTAATTATCGTACTTTAATTATTGTTACTTACTTTATGCTTTAAATTAAGTTATATTTATTTTTAATATTTTACATTAGGTTTTAACTGCGACTAAAGTTTTAAAATCGACAAATCGGTCATTAAACGGTAAAAACCCCCTTTTATAATAATAATACTACTTATATATATATTTATATATATACAAATATAGTTTTAAAAAAATATAGCGTTGAACTTGGCTAGCTCCCTGTGGAACGAACCAGACTTACTAAAAACTACACTACTGTACGATTAGGTACACTGCCTATAAGTGTTGTAGCAAGGTTTAGGTATATCCACTTTATAAATAAATAAATAACTTGTGTAAAATTGTATCGTTTTTAATAGTATTTCCTAGTAAAATATAAGCTATTTCGTATACACCTCTATGCACATCAAGTATTTTTGGCGCCGCTGTCGGGGACTGTTTAAACGCCGGAAGCGAAATGCTATATATATATATATATATATATATATATATATATATATATATATATATATATATATATATATATATATATATATAAGACTTTTAATTTACTTTTGTAAAAATACGTTTTAAAAATACAAAAATATAAAAAGAAAAACAATATATATATATTTTTAAGAGTTTGTTAAATATATATATAAAATTATAAAGCTTCTTTATTTTTATTTTAGTTTTTAAAATATAAGTTTTTATTTTTTTATATAAATATTTTATAAAAATAGAAAAAAAAAATATAAAACTATAAACGGGCCGTACTGTAGCAGCCCAAGATCAGACCTGGTATCCGATCTCATGCGATCGCATGAGCCCAAGTCGTGAAACCCATGCGATCGCATGGTCCCTTCTGACACGCCCAACTGAACCTGGTACAGTAATAATTACGGAGTATTAATTATTATTATTATTATAAACCCTAATTAGGGTTAATTATTTAATTAATTAGTTTAGTTTTTAGTTTTAATTTGTAATTTAAGTTTTAATTAGTTTTAATAATTATATAAATTAATACTTTTATAAAATAAATAATATAAAAATAATATTTTTATAAAAATTAGTAATTTTATCATTTTTTTCTCTTTTTATAAATTGTATATTTTTATTATTTAGTACGTAATTTGTATTTTTATCGCTCGTAACTAGTTTTAAGATATAGTTTTTTCCATAGTTATTTTTATTTCTAGATTTGTAGGCTTTGCCGTAAAATCCCTTAAGTGCTTTTTCTTTAGACTAAGATTTAAGTGCTTTAGAATTTTGCGACGTCGTTTTAAGATTTTAGTACTTTTTAAGTTATTGCCGTTTTGGATTTAGAATTCCTTTAAGTTTTAATACCTTTAGACGTAACTTTTAATTTTTAATTTTTAGACTTTTAAGTTTCGACGCGCTACGTTCTTTTTATTATTTTTCGACGTTTTATTTTTCGACGTTTTCCGACGCGCTCTTTTTCTTTCTTATTTCTCGACGCTCTAGTTTTTAGGACATGGAATTTTCTATTTCTTCTCTAAAATTTCTTTAAATTTCAACGAAAAATTATTTTAAGTGGTTAAATTGATAGACATCCAAAATTTTCTGGTTCGTAGTAATAGTTGGATTTGCTAGTGGCGAGTTGTGGGCTTCCGATTTAAAGGGTCCTGGCTACCTGCTGCATCTTTTGGCTATTCGAAACGTGGGCAAAATCAGAAAAGTCTATTAATTTGATAACTTATATAATTTTTATCTTTTATAACTAATAGGATATTCAGTGAATGCATCGAGCAAAACGTTCACCACTTTTCATACGTTCACCACCTGTAACTCGATCAAGACATCTAGCCAATATTGTCGCCGTTGATTTTTCTTTAGAATCATCATCCAGTCGACCAAGTACTCCAATTCAAATTTCTGATAATCCATTTTTTGAACCCGACCTCACAATTGAGAATTCGGAAGATATTCAGGGACAATTTAGAGATCCTGAACCATTAATTTTTTCTCCGGAACCACCAATCATTCAAACAGAGATTGTCGAGGAACAAACCATTAAATCAGAATCCTCTAGTGATTCAGATTCAACAAATTCAATCATGGAAAATCTGGAACCTCTAAGAATGGAAGACCGAATGAGAGCTAAACGCACTGGCCAAGGTCACGCAATTACTCAACCAGACATTAATGCGCCAGATTATGAAATCAATGGACAAATCCTACACATGGTAACTAATCAATGCCAATTTAGTGGTGCGCCGAAGGAAGATCCAAACGAACATCTTCGTACCTTTAATAGGATCTGTACTCTATTTAAAATCCGAGAAGTGGAGGATGAACAGATATATCTCATGTTATTTCCCTGGACTTTAAAGGAAGAAGCCAAAGATTGGTTAGAATCATTACCTGAAGGGGCGATTCATACATGGGACGTTTTAGTTGAAAAATTTCTTAAACAATTCTTTCCGGCATCTAAAGCCGTAAGACTTTAAGGAGAAATTGTTACGTTCACGCAAAAGCCAAATGAAACACTATATGAAGCATGGACAAGATTTGGAAAATTGTTAAGAGGATGTCCGCAACATGGTTTAGACACTTATCAAATAGTACAAATATTCTACCAAGGATGCGACATCACTACACGAAAAGACATCGATATAGCAGCTGGTGGTTCCATTATGAAGAAAACCACAACTGAAGCTTACAAAATTATTTATTACACTGCTTCCCACTCACATGAGTGGCATCAAGAAAAAGATATCGTTAGATTATCTAAAGTGGCTAGAGCCAATTATAGCCATGACTTTGATTCCATTTCCGCAAAGATAGATGCTATCGAGAGACGAATGGAAAAGATGACTAAAGATATTCACTCAATACGAATTAGTTGTGAGCAGTGTGGAGGACCACATTTGACAAAAGATTGTCTCAGTATTGAACAAATAATGGAACAAAGAAAGAATGTTTCATATATTAACCAAAGGCCTGGAAATAATTATCAAAATAATTATCAACCGCCAAGATCAATCTACAATCAAAACCAGAATTATAACCGAAATGTTCCATACAACAATCAACAAGGTCCTAGCAATCAACAAGTATCCAAAAATACTTACAATCAGCAAAGACCTATTTTTCAAAACAAACCACAACAAACCGATGATAAAAAGCCAAATTTTGAAGATATGATGTCGAAGCTAGTTGAATCTCAAACGCAGTTTTTCACATCTCAGAAACAAACTAATGAACAAAATGCTCAAGCATTTAGAAATCAACAAGCTTCTATCCAAAATTTGAAACAAGAAGTAAGTAACCTACCAAGGTTGATAGGTGAAAGAAAACCGGGAAGTCTACCTAGTGATACAAATGCTAACCCCCGGAATGAAACAGCTATAGCCATTACCACAAGAAGTGGTATTACACTTAAATCACCTGAAATACCTGTAATTTCTGATGACTCTATTCCTACTCCACAAGAACCACAACCTGAGCAAGAAAAGGAAAAAGACATGGTAGTTGAAAAGATTAATGAAGATAACACAGTTAAGGCTAAACCTTATGTTAAACCATACCAACCACCACTTCCTTACCCGAGTAAAATGAGAAAAGAAAGACTTGAAGCCGAGCAATCCAAATTCTTGGATATGTTTAAACAAATAAATGTTAATCTTCCTTTCATTGATGTGATCTCAGGAATGCCTAGATATGCTAAATTTCTGAAAGATCTAATCACAAATAGAAAGAAAATGGAAGAACTCTCGGCTGTTACAATGAATGCTAATTGTTCTGCAGTGCTGTTGAATAAGATACCAGAAAAACTTTCAGATCCAGGAAGTTTCACAATTCCATGTTTTCTGGGTAGTCTTAGTTCAATAGAAGTATTGGCAGACTTAGGTGCTAGTATAAATCTAATGCCGTATTCACTATACACTAAACTAGACCTTGGAGAATTGAAACCAACAAGAATAAGCATACAACTAGCAAATTGATCAGTAAAATATCCTAGAGGGATAATGGAGAACATGCTAGTTAAAGTTGGTACTTTAGTATTTCCAGTAGATTTTGTTATTCTGGACATGAAAGAAGATTCTTGAGTTCCTCTCATATTAGGAAGACCATTCTTAAACACGGCTAAAGCAATATTAGACATGTTAGGTAAGAAACTGACCCTAAGTATAAAGGACGAGAGTGTTACCTTTTCAGTTGAAAGAGCCATGCAACAACCGCAATCTGCAGATGATACATGTTATTATATTCAAACTATAGATTCACATGCAGAATTGTTAGAAGAATTTCCAGAATTACAAGGAACAGGAGAATGTTCTTTAGGAGAAGGAACTGAATCAATTGATGAAGCTGAAATGTTAGCCGCACTCATGGCTAATGGATATGAACCAACAACAGAAGAAATTCAAATGCTAAAAGAAGAAGACAGATATCGATATAAATCATCGATAGAAGAACCACCGACATTAGAGTTAAAGCCACTTCTAAACCATTTGGAATATGCTTATTTACATGGTGAATCTGAATTGACTGTAATAATATCGTCTTCTCTTACTGAAAATGAAAAATCTCAACTCATTTCTGTGCTAAAAGCTCATAAACCAGCTATTGCATGGAAGATTCATGATATTAAAGGAATAAGTCCTTCGTATTACATACATAAAATCCTTATGGAAGAAGGTCATAAAACGTATGTGCAACGCCAACGAAGACTAAATCCTAATATGCAAGATGTTGTTAAGAAAGAAATTATTAAACTACTAGATGCAGGTTTAATTTATCCAATCTCTGGTAGTCCATGGGTAAGCCCAGTTCAATGCGTACCTAAGAAGGGTGGCATGACTGTCATCACAAATCAAAAAAATGAGTTTATTCCTACTAGGACTGTAACAGGATGGCGTGTTTCTATTGATTATAGAAAATTAAATGACGCCACCAGAAAAGATCACTTTCCCTTATCTTTCATTGATCAAATGTTGGAAAGATTAGCTGGAAACAGTTACTATTGTTTTTTTGACGGTTTTTCCGGATACTTTCAAATTCCAATCGCACCCGAGGACCAAGAGAAAACCACGTTCACGTGCTCTTATGGTACTTTTTCTTACAAACGCATGCCATTTGGACTTTGCAATGCCCCTGCAACCTTTCAAAGGTGCATGATGGCAATTTTTCATGACATGATAGAAGAATGAATGGAAGTTTTCATGGATGACTTTTCAGTCTTCGGTGATACTTTTGAAACATGTCTAGTTAATCTTGAACGAATGCTAATTAGATGCGAACAATCAAATCTAGTACTTAATTGGGAGAAATGCCATTTCATGATTAAAGAAGGCATCGTTCTTGGTCATAAAATTTCAAAGGAAGGAATTGAAGTGGATAGAGCTAAAGTAGATGTAATTGCTAAACTTCCACATCCCACTAATGTTAGAGGAGTTAGGAGTTTTCTAGGGCATGCCGGTTTTTACCGACGTTTCATAAAAGATTTTTCTAAAATTGCCACTCCTATGAATAAACTCCGAGAAAAGGATGCTCCATTCATCTTTTCAGATGAATGCATCAAATCTTTTAATATTCTTAAAGAAAAACTCACTAATGCGCCGATCATGATAACTCCAAATTGAAATCTACCATTTGAACTCATGTGCGATGCAAGTGATTTTGCAATGGGAGCCGTTTTAGGACAAAGGATTGAAAAATAATTTCAACCTATTTATTATGCTAGTAAAACGTTACAAGGAGCACAAACGAATTACACAACTACTGAAAAAGAACTCCTTGCTATTGTCTTTGTTTTTGACAAATTTCGTTCATATCTTGTTCTAGCTAAAACGGTGGTCTATACCGACCATTCTGCTCTTAGATACCTATTTTCAAAACAAGATGCTAAACCACGATTAATCCGTTGGATCTTACTCTTACAAGAGTTCGATATTGAGATCCGAGACAAAAAGAGAGCAGAAAATCTCGCCGCTGATCATCTTTCTCGTCTTGAAAATCTCGAATTAGAAGTTCTAAATGAATCGGCCATACAAGATAACATTCCTGATGAATATCTATTGAAGATAGATTATAGTGAAATTCCATGGTTTGCAGACCATGCAAACTACTTAGTATGTGGATTCCTTGAAAAATGATTATCGTACCAAAAACGAAAGAAATTCTTTAGTGATATAAAACACTATTTCTGGGAAGATCCACATTTGTTAAAAAGTTGTCCTGATGGAATAATACGTCGATGTGTATTCGAGGATGAAGCCTATCAAATCTTAAACCATTGTCACACAGGACCAATAGGAGGGCATTATGGGCCTCAACTTACAGCAAGAAAAGTTTACGATGCTGGGTTCTATTGGCCTACAATTTTAAAAGACGCACACCTTCTTTGCAAATCCTGTGATGCATGTCAAAGGGCCAGAAAAATAAGTCAACGTGATGAAATGCCACAAAATGTCATTCAAGTATGTGAAGTATTTGACGTTTGGGGTATTGACTTTATGGGTCCATTTCCAAAATCTCATAATAATCTCTACATTCTCGTTGACTTTGATTATGTATCTAAATGGGCGGAAGCACAAGCTCTCCCAACTAACGACGCACGAGTTGTAGTCAACTTCTTAAAACGTCTTTTTGCAAGGTTCGGAACACCGAAAGCTTTAATAAGTGATCGGGGTACTCATTTTTGTAATAATCAACTTGAGAAAGTTCTCAAAAGATATGGAGTAACTCATAAAATCTCAACCGCTTATCATCCACAAACAAGTGGACAAGTTGAAAATACCAATCGAGCATTAAAATGTATTCTAGAGAAAACCGTAGGATCAAATCCGAAGGAATGGTCCATGAAATTGGAGGATGCACTCTGGGCTTTTAGAACAGCCTACAAAACTCCAATTGGTACCACACCTTTTAAACTTGTTTACGGAAAAGCATGTCACCTTCCAGTAGAAATTGAGCACAAAGCATTTTGGGCTTTGAAAACATGTAATCTTGATTTACATGAAGCTAGACGTCTACGGTTAAACCAATTAAACGAATTAAAAGAATTAAGACATGAAGCATACGAAAATTCGTTAATCTATAAGGAAAAAACGAAGAAATTGCATGATAAAAGAATTAGAAATTCAAAAGAATTTAAAGAAGGAGACAGAGTTCTTCTTTTCAATTCACGATTCAAGCTATTTCCTGGAAAATTAAAATCAAGATGGTCTGGACCATTCATAGTCAAAAGAGTTTTTCCGTACGGAACAATAGAGTTAATAAATTCAAATGGAGTTGAATTTAAGGTTAATAGTGGCAAAGTTAAACATTACATAGATAATCCGATGGAAGTTGAAGATGAAGTTAATCGCAATTTCGACACCACAGCTAACTAAGTGTGGGAAGGTTTGAATCTTTTTAGGGTAATATATATTTCTGTTAGAGTTAGATATTCTGTTTTCGTGTAGTTTCCGAGAATGGAATCCGAATGGTCTTTCCCTAGCAGACCCTAAAGAACTAGTCTTTTCCCTCCATTCTGAATTTTTATTTTTTTTAGGTTTTACGAGATGAAGAATTCCTTTGATCTGAACCATGGTCTAATGCTACATGCTATGATTACTAAACGTAATAATGACACCCTTCCGAGTGAACTGGTATCTTTCATAAGAGGCAAAATAGACGGAGTAAGAAAAGAACTCAGGAAAGATCATCATAAGATACATTTTGGTAAAGGAAAATCAAAATCCGCAACAAAAAGAAGAGCACGACACCTTGAAAGATGTTATAAATGCGAAAAATGGTTACACGAAGGTAAATGTTCAAATAATCAAATATATTCAAATACCGAATTTGTTACTCTATGCAGAGAAGGACCGTTCATATGTTTAAAAGAAAAGATATTGAAGAATCGAGGTTATGCTTATGTAGCTATGGAGAACCAAATCACACGACTCTCCTATGAGTCGGCTAAAGCAGGTCTCTGAGAATTCTATCTCACAGGTAAGTATGTACAGTTTTTTTTATTGCTTTTAACCTTTTGATAATAAACGTTGAATCATTCGCTATAAAGTATTAAATTGGTATTCAATAAAATTAGGTATGCGTAACTGAAATTATTGATATCGTACAAAATTTTATTACATCACAGCGAAATTTACCGTTTATTCTTAAGGTATAAATATCTTTAATCAATCAACCCAAAATATTTCAAAAATTCGTCAGGAGTAAAACTAGGTTCTGGAACCGAAATTACTTTATCGAAAAGAGGGGCGTATATTTTTGATAATATTTGATTGATTAAAGTGGTATAAAAAACCAAAAAGTTTTTTTTTTAATTTAATTTTTACCTTGTTTTTAATTAATATATAAATATTAAATTAATATTGTAAATTTTTAAATCAATATATTTAAGTTTGTAAATATTTGAAAAATGAATATTTTTAATATAAGTGTGTATGTATAAAAACAAAAATATAATATAAATTTGGTGTGAATTTTTAATTTTTAAAATATGAATTTTTAATTTTATGCATTTTAAATATAAGTTTGGTGTGAATTTAAAAACAAAAATTTACTTTATTTCATTAAGTTAAAAATTTGATATTTAAAATTCGTCGTGAGTTGAAAACTAGGTCGTTTAACCGAAATTGCTTTACCCGAGGGCGGGACGAGAACTTTTATTTTCAATATTTTTAATCTTATTAAATTAAAGTATGCCAAAAACATTAAAAAATCCAAAAATCTTTGCTTTTAAAACAACGCTTAAAAATGACAAATTTTAAAATTTTGTCGAGGGACGGACTAGGACAACGATCCGAAACGCCCTCATCCTAAAAAGAAACAAAATTTTTAATTTTTAATTAATTATTTGTTTTAAAAGTATAAGGTATTTTTTAAAAAAAAAAATATCAGACCCCATGCGATCGCTTGCGGTTCCTTCACAAAAATCATGCGGTCGCATGGCCAGGAAAAACTGGGCAGGATAAAAGTTCTCAGCGAGTTCTGCTTCTGTCCACAAACACACACACAATACACAAACCTACTCTCAAAACCTCTCAAAAATTCGCCATTTTTCACCAAAATTCACCAAATTTCTTGCTATAATCCACTCTAATCATGAAATTGTTCAGAAGTTTTTCAAAGAAGGTAAAGATTTCACCCCTAAACTCTTTAAATTTAAATTTTAGTGTTCTTGAGCTATAATTTACCTAATTTGATTTTATTAATTTCTAGTGTAATTAGAGTTAAATTGTTAGTATATTATGCATGTATAACCTAGATTGATGCTATTTAACATGATTTGAAGTCAAAAACTTCAAAAAATTTAGAAATCTAGGGTTTGTGTTCTTGAGCAATTTGGGGCTTTTTGATATAAACAGGTTATGGCCGATTTTTGTCATGAATTATTGCTAAATTAAGTAGTGTAACATGTTTAGGTAGCTAAATGATCCAAACTTTGATCCTAAACATGATTTTTGAGAATTAAAGTGAACTTTTTAGGTCTAAAATTCATGAACTTGATTAAATTGATGTAAATGCCATTTGAAACTTGTTTAATTGCTAGTAATGATTATTTTGACATGTTATTTGAGTTGAATGCTTATGAAGTTTGTAAACATTTTCATATATGCTTATTTGAAAAAGTGTAGAATTGTTAAAATTGTGAAAATGTGTATAAGTTTAATTTTGATTAAACATGTTATTTTGCTAACACTAATGCATATTTGGATGCACAAATTTTGTGTTTAATGTGTTTTGCAGAGATTTACCGATACTGATGGTGCATCATCATCATCTAGGAAACCTGCTCCAGAACCTGAACCAGAAATGCAATATGAACCAGAGCAACAACAGGAACAACAACAACAACCTGATCAACACGTATCATACTATGATCCGCAACAAGAATATGTTAATGCCTACATAATTTTTTTCGATTCATCCGATAGTAGAACACCCAACGATTCATGAAGAACAGTTGCATCCTAATTTGAGATTTGATCGAAGCCGGAGAGATTACCCGACATATCAAAGTAACAAATTTAAACTGGTACCGAAAAATGTAGAAGTACTGAGGGTAATCGATTGGGAGCCTTTGGAAAGGGTCCAACTAGTTAACTCAGTTAGACAGCATCTGATCCAAAGGTATGGCAGCTCTTCTTTTCCCGATTGGGAACGTTTATTCACCATTCTTAGGCCTGTATATTAGGAATGGTGTGTTGAGCTTATGAGTACTATTTCACTTAATGCGGATGTAGTTAGGTTAGATGATAGAAGTTTTCTTAGATTTTTACTTGGCCGTGGGATATACAGGATGTCCATGCTGGACATGGCCAGGGCTTTACAGATTTACACTCCTGGTGAATTACTACTACCTGATTGTACAAATTTGATTTATCATGGGGAGCGGATAGATAGGAATTTTGACGCGGACGCCATCTGGAGGCGAATGTCAAATTATAATATTTTTTCGCTGGGAGGAAGACACTCCTATTTAGATATTAACAAAGCAGAGCTACGTATTATGCATAGATTTTTAGCTAATTCGATTACACAAAGAGATAAAAACAAGGAGAAGATGACCTTACACGACTTATTTTACCTTAAGTGTATTCGAAACACTAGAAGCTTTGTTAATATATCCTACTGTGTTGGTTTTTATCTGTCCAAAGTAGTGGCAGGAATACAGGACGGGGGAATAATAGGAAGAGGTATTTTTGTTACTCTCATTGGATAGTATTTGGGTGTAGATAGGGATCAAGGGGGTCCACTGATGGTGTGTAGGGAACAGGTTGATACTTTAGGTTGAAGGTCTATCAGGGTGCAAAGGTATTAAAGAGCAGACGCAATCAGGCAATACCATATGATGGTCGTCATCCACAGGTAGAGAGAGGTTCAGATGAGGAAATGGAGGAACCGGATGACATTAGGGATGTCATTAAGGAGGCTATGACTGATGTCTACCAGCGTATAGATGAGGTAGAAATGACAAACCAGGATAGACATAGTCGGTACGAGCAGTGGCAAGCCGAGAATGTGTACGAGCATTCTAGGCAACGACAGCATGATAGATGGCACTATCATCAACATCAGATCATGAGCCAGCTATCACCTCAGGTACCAAATGTGAAGACCCGTCCTAATCCATCCGGATGAAGTCCATATTGATTATAAACGATTCACAATAGTTGATTACATCGCGAGGTATTTGAACTCTATATGATACATTTTACAAACATTTCATTCGTTTTTGAAAAGACAATCTTTCATTACATCGAAAGTTGACGGCATGCATACCATTTCATAATATATCTAACTACAATTGACTTAATAATAATCTTGATGAACGCAACGACTCGAATGCAACGTCTTTTGAAATATGCCATGAATGACTTCAAGTAATATTTCTAAAATGAGCAAATGCACAGTGGAAGATTTCTTTCGTACCTGAGAATAAACATGCTTTCAAGTGTCAACCAAAAGGTTGGTGAGTTCATTAGTTTAACATAAATAATCATTTCATAATTTTAATAGACCACAAGATTTCATATTTCCATTTCTCATAAATAAGTCCCATACATAGAGACAAAAATCATTCATATGGGTTGAACACCTGGTAACCGACATTCACAATATGCATATAAGAATATCCCCATCATTCCGGGATCCTCCTTTGGACATGATATAAATTTCGAAGTACTAAAGCATCCGGTACTTTGGATGGGGCTTGTTGGGCCCGATAGATCTATCTTTAGAGTTCGCGTCAATTAGGGTGTCTGTTCCCTAATTCTTAGATTACCAGACTTAATAAAAAGGGCATATTCGATTAGATAATCCAACCATAGAATGTAGTTTCGATTACTTGTGTCTATTTCGTAAAGCATTTATAAAATCAGCGCATGTATTCTCAGTCCCAAAAATATATATTATAAAAGTATTTAAAAAGGGAATAATGAAACTCACCATACTGTATTTTGTAGTAAAAATACATATGACTAAATTGAACAATGCAGAGTTGGCCTCGGATTCACGAACCTATATCATTTATATATATATTAACACATATAATGGTAATCAAACAACTTTATATATATTTAGTTATGTATTAAGATTAATATTCATATATAATTTTATTAATACATATAATATATCATAATGCTTATTTGATATATGATTTAATTAACGTTATATCAATATGATTAATATTATATTAGTTAAAATATAATATTATGTAATGTTAGTATACATAAATATATTTTTATATAAATATCTTATGTTCACGAAAATTAATAATTGTAACAATACTAAGTTAAGGATAATAATGATAATAATAATAATGATAGTAATAATAGTAATAATAATAATAATAATAATAATAATAATAATAATAATAATAATAATAATGTTACTTTTTAATAATGAAAATGTTAATAAAGAAAATGATAATTTTTAATGATAACAAAATAATACTTTTAGTAAGGATGATACTTTTAAAAAATAATAGTAGTTTTTAATAAAAAGATAAGTTTAATAATAACGATAATGAAAATGATAATTTTGATAATAATATTTAATACTTTATAATAATAATATTAGTAATAATAATTTTAACTATAATCTTAATAATAATAATACATGATAATTAATACTTGTATTAGTAATGATGATGATGATAATAATAATAATAATAATAATAATAATAATAATAATAATAATAATAATAACAATAATAATAATAATAATAATAATAATAATAATAACAATAATACTACCTTAAATGTAAAGCTTCCAAAAAAATAAAAGTGTCTATGCCCAGACTCGAACCCATGACCTCTCGAATACCCATCACTCCGTTAAACCATTCTTCTGTCTTGAATCTTTCTGAAATTATTGTTATCATGAATATATTTAACCTGTCTATATAAAACCTATTTTAACATAATCACATCCTTGCACTCCATATATCAGTTTCCAATTTTCATTTTCGGCCCAACTTTTAGATATGTAATCGGCCCGCTATTTAAAACAAGATCAAAATGGCCCAACAAGTGAAAAGGTATTCGGCCCACCAAAAAATTCATCAATCATTAAAAAGGGTTCGGATCCTTCTTGATTTATTTCCACAGATCGTTCGATCAATACAATCAATCAACAATCTGGTTTATAGATCGAATAAGTAACAGTGATATGAACAAATCAGCAGCACTATTCGGTTCTTGAGGTTCTCGATCAGAAAACAGGGGCAAACAGCTGCAGTTAATCGAGTGATGGTGGGTTTGATGATCGATGATGGAGGTGATGTTATCGTATAACACAGAAGATTTCAGGTATTTTAGAATTCGATGGTGATTGATAGGTTTGATGAGGGTGTTGTTTAATTACGCTTCATCTTCTAAAATCATAATCATCATCATCTATTCGTATCATTATCATCGTTCATCATCATCATCTTTTAGTAAATCATCATCTTCTTCTTCATCCAATTGATTTTCTGTTTAAATTAGTATATATATAAATTCAAGGATCTATGTATTTAACTCGATTCACTTATAATAAATTCGTATACTAGGGGGTCTTATTAATCTGATTGAACAGCTTGTACTAAATTTATACCTAAATGTTATTGTTGATTTATAAAAATTGATTTGTGTCTTAGGGATTAAGTTGGCTTTGTGATCGTTCTAAAGTTAACAGGGAGCAGCAGGTCTTTAATTTTTGGGCAAAACATAAACAATTGTATTTACATAGTTATAGAAAACGTACGGTTAGCAGCGTAGCAGCTCAAGGGTGTTTTCTTTAGTTTTACAGATTGTTGAGCAATAGTATATCCATGGTCGTTATTTGATTGAAACAGGAAAAGGAAATAAGTACAGCAGCTTGGTTCTTGGAAAAATAAGACATGTGGTTTTCGATGTTGGTGTTCGATTGTGTGGTTTTCGGACAGAAACAGTGAAAACAGAAGTGAGTTGTAACAGCAGTAGCACAGGAGGTAGCAATACATGTGATGAGTTGATGTTGTAAATGAGTGTTTGCAGGGGCTGTAAACAGAAAACAGAAGTGAAGATAATGTTGTGTTGGTTCCCATTTGGTGGTGTAAAAGTGATGATAGTTATGGCTGGTTGACTGTAACAGAATATAGAATGACAAGTAGCAGCAACAGTTGGTGCAGCAGAAATTTTAATACAGTAGACGTTTACAATTGTTGTTTAGTGAGTAAAGATTAACAAGTTAACAAGGACGGGTGGGTGAAAGCAGCTGTAAACAGAGGACGAGCAGCTACTGCAGTTTTCGATGGTTGTTTGGGTGATCCAGGGTGGTGATTTGTTGGAGTTGTGTTGAGCAAAATGGAAACAGAAAACATACGTAGTAGTAGCAATTAAGAGAAGGTCGATGGTGTTTGAGATTTATTGATATTAGATGATGTTAAACTGATTAATTTGGGTTCTCATGTGTTTATGTTTGTGTCATGACAATGTATATGTATATGTTTTATAATATAGATAAGAGTGAAATAGGTAATAAGATAGTATTCAAAGTAGAAAGGGATGTGAAACGGAATTGTACTAAAATTGATATGGGTATCTAATAATTTGGAGATGCAAACAAAATCATATCATAAAAAGCTTTAAAGCAAAAGGGAAACATATTATTGTAGACTTTTCATATTAATATTAATATTTAATAATTATCATTATATTAATAAAAATTAAAATATTAATAATAAAATCAATATTAGAATTAAGGATAACAATCTTATTAATAGTAAAAAAAAATATACTTAATAATAATAAGTATAATGATAAGAGTGAAATAATGATAGTAACAATAAAATGATAATTTTTAGTAATAATAATAATAATGATCATAATAATAATTAAGGTTATAGTTTTAATCATTTTTTATAATAATATTTATATTTAAAAATCTTTATTCTGATAACCCTAAAATTATTATAATTTTATTGGTTACAATAAATAATGGTAATAATAATAATAATATAAATAATACTAGCATTGATAATAGTATTAATAATATTGACAGTGACAAATATATTATTACAACAACTTATAATACTTCAAATTATTATTTATATACACATACACACATATCTATCTACAATTAATTGTTCGTGAATCGTCGAGAGCAGTCGAAGGGTAAATGAATACATGAACACAGTTCAAAGTTTTTGAGATTCCAATATTACAGACTTTGCTTATCGTATCGAAATCATATAAAGATTAAGTTTAAATTTGGTCAAAAATTTCCGGGTCGTCACAGTACCTACCCGTTAAAGAAATTTCGTCGCGAAATTTGAGTGTGGTAGTCATGGTTAACAATAAAAATGTTTTCATGACGAATATGAGTTGATAAATAGAGTTTTATCATCATTGAGTAATATGGATAAAATGATTCGATTAATTGAAGCGTATGAATGAAGCTATCATAAAGGACCGAAATGAAGAAATGGAGATTTTCCATAACTTTTGACGTAGTCATGGTTGAATTTAGAAGATATGGTGCATCATAGCTTTTGACGTAGAGGGTAGAATTCTGGAATTCAAGGGATTTAAAGAAAATCTTCGAAATCTAAGAGATTAGATTCTTCGGCGAATAAGGAGATTAAGATCTCTATAATTAAATGCGATTATCTGTATCGATTGCTTTGTCTGATATTTTTACTATAAATGAACTTCTTTTGTTCCATTATTTTCACCACTCCAATACTTTCTTTCTCGATCCATACCTTCAATGATTGTGAATATGCTTAATCCAACTCTGGTTCTTAACCACATTCTGACTATCGCAACAATCATTCTTCTATTCCAACTCTCACCAGAGGAATATGTTTACTTCTACTTCGCTCTTGGGGTAATTGTGTTTATCATACTCCCGTGTCTTTATATTGCTATTCGTATTAATGTATACGGTTTGTGATTTCAGTGTTGTTGTCGAGTTTTATATCTTTCCTTATGTTTCGGAGCTCTTTGCCTTTTTATTCTCTTCTCGACCTCTAGTAAAGCGGCTAACGATCTAGAATTTCGTAAATATGGAGTTTCGAATGATTATAATATTCTAATCAGAAAGGAGTGTATTAGCACGATTGGATTTGTCAAATTACCAGAATCCCCGAGGATGGAACTATCAAGAATATACTTTCTTGATATGTTCAGAAGTTAATTAGAATGAAAGAGTTATGTAACATGACACATGATGACGTTATAATCTGTGAATCATCATGTTCCATTTAAAAACTCAGCATGACTTACTATAATATAATCACGTTGATCATGTGTCATTATATTATACTAACTCATGCATCAGTTCCCAACATTACTTCAATAGTTTTCATATTTTAAGCTCGAAAGTTTAAAGAATATAGAAAATAACAGTTTCTATATGATGTAAAACTGATAGTACGAAGAGATTAATGATTTCAGATAATAATAGTTATAAAAATATCTTCAGAAATATGGAGGATATTTATAATGAAAGATACGATAATATCTCGGAATATCTAAGATCAGAGGATGATAGAAACTATTGTTTGCAAGGGTTTAGAGTAATGAGCAAGATATTCACTAAAGACCTTAGCAGACATTGAATCATTTGGATTCTTTGAAGTCAAACTTATTCTTTGTGATTTGTCCACGACTTTCTTCATAGTTTCGCATAATCTTCTTTTCGGTACTAAATTTTCTATTGAATGTTTCCATTATAATGATACACAGGAAGCACGAAGAGGTATATAATTTCGGATGAGAATATTTATGAAAATATCCTCAGAAATATCGAAGATATTGATGATGATATTTTGGAATTTCTAAGTTCGATGGTTGGTAAGGAAAAATTTTCCGCAAGATTTTAACATGACTTCGGAGTAAGATATTCTCTAAAGATTTCAACAGATCCATAATTACCTGGATTCTTTGAATATAGGGTATGGTCCTTGTATTTGTCCTTGGTCTCCTTCGTGGTTAGCTCAATCCGTTTTCCATTTTCAACTTTTCTGAGCTTTTCCAACATTCTATTCTTTATCATCAAACTTCCGATGATTAAGGTCATTTACAGTTTTTGTTGCTTCATTCAACTTTTCAAAATTCAGAGTATTAGTTCGCAGACTGGGTGCTTTTCAGAATTTCAGAATGGAAGATCATTATTCTAAGAGATAAATGTTATACATATAACTGTTGATGTAGATATGCTGTGAGTTTTCAAAGTAATGATTGCCGCTTCCTCTACATTTACTGCTACCATATTTGAATCATTGTTATCGATCTGAGGTGATTTCAAGAGAATTGTGTTTTTAGATGATTAAACGCTGACGGTAATATGGTGGAATATAAATGGTTCCCCGGTAACAATAAAAAGAGCATATATATAAATCAAGATGATAATAAGGTTGTTTCGAACGAAAAGTCGAGGTTGATTTGATGGAGCTGTGACAAAATTTGCTACTTTGAAAGGAATTACCAAGTTATTTTGGGTAATAATAACACTAAAGGAATTAGCACAACTATGTGTTAAACGTTTACTCAGTTTCTGAGAGTTTTTCAGATACATAACTAAATGCATCAATCTTTTCTCCCGTAAATGAAGTGCGGTTGGTTCATCCTCTCGATTGAGGTGTTTTCAAGAATCATGAAAGGTTTGAACACAGACTGGAATTGTTAAGATACAAATGAGGTTTAAGATTAAATCAGGTGGCAACTTGAAGAATTATTTATTTTCATATGTTATAATCAGTATTTTAATTCATTTTAATTGTCCAAAGTCGGCAGTCCACAGTTGATAGTCCACAGTAGACAGTCTAATAATTTATATATAGTTTAATATATAATATTCGAATTAATTAATAAATATCGTGACCCGTGTACATGTCTCAGACTCGATCACAACTCAAAGTATATATATTATTTGAGAATCAACCTCAACCCTGTATAGAGAACTCGATCATTACTGCATATAGAGTGTCTATGGTTATTCCAAATAATATATATAGATGCGTCGATATGATATGTCAAAACCTTGTATACGTGTCCCGATATTTAAAGTGCGTAAAAATAAATAACAGAAATTAAATAACAATAAATAAAATTGCGAGAATGTAAATTGCGATAATTAAATTGCGATAAAAAAATTTGTAATCAGTTTGTTAGGAACAATTAGCTAGGAACAGTTAGCGTGGATTCTTAACAAAATTTCTCATAGTTAATTTGCTTGTTTCTAACAATTTTTTTTTATTTTGTCAAATATTTTCTTCATTATGCCACTTGTTGGATTCAGATAACTCAAAATCCAAATATGAAATTGGATGAATGTGGTTATTTTGTGGTGAACAGATTCGTATATCGGTGGATGTAAGTAGGATAGTAATTGACTGTTGAATCAGATTCGAAGAATGTACGGTGTAACTTATTTATGTGAAATCTAAATATTCCTCGGGTATTACCTACCCGTTAAAATATTTTCACCATTAACAGTTTGTACGGAAGAATTTTTAATTACAATCTTAATGAAAATATACTTACACATATATTTTCTTCAGATGTAATCATGAATTTATAGATATTGATTGTTAGATCGTTGTTGAAAGATGTGAATGATACATATGTGAATTAATTATGATAGAAGCTCTTTAAAGCTTCTTTTATCTTTCTCGGGTATTACCTACCCGTTAAAAATTCACACGTCATAGTTAATGTGAAAAGAATTTTTATTACGATCTCGAGATATACATAAATATATATACATATATCTTTCAATCGTGATCAGAAAGTAATGAATTATTATTTCATAATTCATCATTCTCAGTACGCTTCGGTGTCTGTGGTGCTTATGGTGCTCGTGGTGATGGAAATGATGTTGGTGCTGGTGCTGGTGGTGTTGGTGTCGGTACTACTTGTGGTACCTGCGTAGTAGATGCGAGTCTAGCTTCCAAATCGAACACCGTCACTTCAAAGGTTTCTACTTTACGCTCGAGCCTATGAATTAGTTCTACCCATTCTTCCGTAAGGTTTGTCAGTTCTTGATATTTAGTTCGAAGTCTTCTAACTTCTTCTGATAATCCTATCTGATTAGAATTTGTGAGTAGAGGACGAATACTATCTTTAATGATATCGAGCCGACCTTCGAGGCGGAAAATCCGTGCGAAAAGAGTGAAAACAGTATTACGAACAGGTTCGCCGGTAAGTGGATCGAGCACTCCGACGTTAGGTGGTAAGTTCGGCTCGTGATATGGAGTACCTTATTCATTCCTCCATAGGGTAAGTATTTCGTGAACCCATCTCTACTTTCTAAAGAAATCACGATAGTTGATCGGTTGGTGCGCTCCCGCACGCTGTCTTCAGAGTCAGAGGAACTTGGTCGATTCGTAGAGGCCATCTTACGCGATCACAGAAAAGATTTTTGGTATGAAAAGTTTTGTGACAGCAAATGATAGTTGGATGGTATTCTCAGTACATAATATGCATAGATAAATATAGTACCGAGATCCCTTAAATTAAGGAAAAATTTACGAGGGATATCAGGCAAGGTCTACAGTAACAGATACACTAAAATATGAATTGACAGATACGCTAAGATATGAATTTTGTCTATACACTATTCATGCAATCATTGCAGTAAGATGTGTCTAGACTAAGAATGATAAGCAGGTAATTTCCTAAGGATGATAAACAGATGATTTTCGACAAAAATGATAAGCAAAACTTTTGACATGCAGACACGGTCGAAGTCCAGACTTACTAATGCATCCTAACAACTATCAGTTAGACACACTAATGCAAGACCCGGTTCACTAAGACCACCGCTCTGATACCAACTATGAAGACCCGTCCTAATCCATCCGGATGAAGTCCATATTGATTATAAACGATTCACAACAATTGATTACATCGCGAGGTATTTGAACTCTATATGATACATTTTACAAACATTTCATTCGTTTTTGAAAAGACAATCTTTCATTACATCGAAAGTTGACGGCATGCATACCATTTCATAATATATCTAACTACAATTGACTTAATAATAATCTTGATGAACGCAATGACTCGAATGCAACGTCTTTTGAAATATGCCATGAATGACTTCAAGTAATATTTCTAAAATGAGCAAATGCACAGCGGAAGATTTCTTTCGTACCTGAGAATAAACATGCTTTCAAGTGTCAACCAAAAGGTTGGTGAGTTCATTAGTTTAACATAAATAATCATTTTATAATTTTAATAGACCACAAGAGTTCATATTTCCATTTCTCATAAATAAGTCCCATACATAGAGACAAAAATCATTCATATGGGTTGAACACCAGGTAACCGACATTCACAATATGCATATAAGAATATCCCCATCATTCCGGGATCCTCCTTCAGACATGATATAAATTTCGAAGTACTAAAGCATCCGGTACTTTGGATGGGGCTTGTTGGGCCCGATAGATCTATCTTTAGAGTTCGCGTCAATTAGGGTGTCTGTTCCCTAATTCTTAGATTACCAGACTTAATAAAAAGGGCATATTCGATTAGATAATCCAACCATGGAATGTAGTTTCGATTACTTGTGTCTATTTCGTAAAGCATTTATAAAATCAGCGTATGTATTCTCAGTCCCAAAAATATATATTATAAAAGTATTTAAAAAGGGAATAATGAAACTCACCATGCTGTATTTTGTAGTAAAAATACATATGACTAAATTGAACAATGCAGGGTTGGCCTCAGATTCACGAACCTATATCATTTATATATATATATTAACACATATAATGGTAATCAAACAACTTTATATATATTTAGTTATGTATTAAGATTAATATTCATATATAATTTTATTAATACTTATAATATATCATAATGCTTATTTGATATATGATTTAATTAACGTTATATCAATATGATTAATATTATATTAGTTAAAATATAATATTATGTAATGTTAGTATACATAAATATATTTTTATATAAATATCTTATGTTCACGAAAATTAATAATTGTAACAATACTAAGTTAAGGATAATAATGATAATAATAATAATGATAGTAATAATAGTAATAATAATAATAAAAATGTTACTTTTTAATAATGAAAATGTTAATAAAGAAAATGATAATTTTTAATGATAACAAAATAATACTTTTAGTAAGAATGATACTTTTAAAAAATAATAGTAGTTTTTAATAAAAAGATAAGTTTAATAATAATGATAATGAAAATGATAATTTTGATAATAATATTTAATACTTTATAATAATAATAATATTAGTAATAATAATTTTAACTATAATCTTAATAATAATAATACATGATAATTAATACTTGTATTAGTAATGATGATAATAATAATAATAATAATAATAACAATAATAATAATAATAATAATAATAATAATAATAATAATAATAATAATAATAATAATAATAATAATAATAATAATAATAATAATAATAACAATAATACTACCTTAAATGTAAAGCTTCCAAAAAAACAAAAGTGTCTATGCCCGGACTCGAACCCATGACCTCTCGAATACCCATCACTCCCTTAAACCATTCTTCTGTCTTGAATCTTTCTGAAATTATTGTTATCATGAATATATTTAACCCGTCTATATAAAACCTATTTTAACATAATCACATCCTTGCACTCCATATATCAGTTTCCAATTTTCATTTTCGGCCCAACTTTTAGATATGTAATCGGGCCGCTATTTAAAACAAGATCAAAATGGCCCAACAAGTGAAAAGGTATTCGGCGCACCAAAAAATTCATCAATCATTAAAAAGGGTTCGGATCCTTCTTGATTTATTTCCACAGATCGTTCGATCAATACAATCAATCAACAATCTGGTTTATAGATCGAAGAAGTAACAGTCATATGAACAAATCAGCAGCACTATTCGGTTCTTGAGGTTCTCGATCAGAAAACAGGGGCGAACAGCTGCAGTTAATCGAGTGATGGTGGGTTTGATGATCGATGGTGGAGGTGATGTTATAGTATAACACAGAATATTTCAGGTATTTTAGAATTCGACGGTGATTGATAGGTTTGATGAGGGTGTTGTTTAATTACGCTTCATCTTCTAAAATCATAATCATCATCATCTATTCGTATCATTATCCTCGTTCATCATCATCATCTTTTAGTAAATCATCATCTTCTTCTTCATCCAATTGATTTTCTGTTTAAATTAGTATATATATAAATTCAAGGATCTATGTATTTAATTCGATTCACTTATAATAAATTCGTATACTAGGGGGTCTTATTAATTTGATTGAACAGCTTGTACTGAATTTATACCTAAATGTTATTGTTGATTTATAAAAAATTGATTTGTGTCTTAGGGATTAAGTTGGCTTTGTGATTGTTCTAAAGTTAACAGGGAGCAGCAGGTCTTTAAATTTTAGGCAAAACATAAACAATTGTATTTACATAATTATAGAAAACGTACGGTTAGCAGCGTAGCAGCTCAAGGGTGTTTTCTTTAGTTTTGCAGATTGTTGAGCAATAGTATATCCATGGCCGTTATTTGATTGAAACAGGAAAAGGAAATAAGTACAGCAGCTTGGTTCTTGGAAAAATAAGGCATGTGGTTTTCGATGTTGGTGTTCGATTGTGTGGTTTTCGGACAGAAACAGTGAAAACAAAAGTGAGTTGTAATAGCAGTAGCACAGGAGGTAGCAATACATGTGATGAGTTGATGTTGTAAATGAGTGTTTGCAGGGGCTGTAAACAGAAAACAGAAGTGAAGATAATGTTATGTTGGTTCCCATTTGGTGGTGTAAAAGTGATGATAGTTATGGCTGGTTGACTGTAACAGAATATAGAACGACAAGTAGCAGCAACAGTTGGTGTAGCAGAAATTTTAATACAGTAGACGTTTACAATTGTTGTTTAGTGAGTAAAGATTAACAAGTTAACAAGGACAGGTGGGTGAAAGCAGCTGTAAACAGAGGACGAGCAGCTACTGCAGTTTTCGATGGTTGTTTGGGTGATCCAGGGTGGTGATTTGTTGGAGTTGGGTTGAGCGAAATGGAAACAGAAAACATACGTAGTAGTAGCAATTAAGAGGAGGTCGATGGTGTTTGAGATTTATTGATATTAGATGATGTTAAACTGATTAATTTGGGTTCTCATGTGTTTATGTTTGTGTCATGACAATTTATATGTATATGTTTTATAATATAGATAATAGTGAAATAGGTAATAAGATAGTATTCAAAGTAGAAAGGGATGTGAAACGGAATTGTACTAAAATTGATATGGGTATCAAATAATTTGGAGATGCAAACATAATCATATCATAAAAAGCTTTAAAGCAAAAGGGAAACATATTATTGTAGACTTTTCATATTAATATTAATATTTAATAATTATCATTATATTAATAAAAATTAAAATATTAATAATAAAATCAATATTAGAATTAAGGATAACAATCTTATTAATAGTAAAAAAAATATACTTAATAATAATAAGTATAATGATAAGAGTGAAATAATGATAGTAACAATAAAATGATAATTTTTAGTAATAATAATAATAATGATCATAATAATAATTAAGGTTATAGTTTTAATCATTTTTTATAATAATATTTATATTTAAAAATCTTTATTCTGATAACCCTAAAATTATTATAATTTTATTGGTTACAATTATAATGGTAATAATAATAATAATATAAATAATACTAGCATTGATAGTAGTATTAATAATATTGACAGTGACAAATATATTATTACAACAACTTATAATACTTCAATTTATACTTCGAATTATTATTTATATACACATACACACATATCTATCTACAATTAATTGTTCGTGAATCGTCGAGAGCAGTCGAAGGGTAAATGAATACATGAACACAGTTCAAAGTTTTTGAGATTCCAATATTACAGACTTTGCTTATCGTATCGAAATCATATAAAGATTAAGTTTAAATTTGGTCGAAAATTTCCGGGTCGTCACACCAAATAACTACGTACCGACCCGACCTGCTTACTATCCTCCACACCAGCCCGATATGCGACCACCATTTACTCTCTACGACCCTAACCAGGCCTATCAATACACCTATAACCAACCGTGGAACCCGCCCGACGACATGAACTGGAATCCCTATCCAGATTGATATAGTTCCGTTGGTGATTTCTATGATTTTTATCCTTTTATTATTTTTATTTATTTATGTTTAAACATCTAAAATTGTGATACTTTTAATGTATTGTTTAATATTTTTGTTATGTTGTACTAATATTTCATATTTGATTTGAAAGTGGAATGTTAAGTCCCATTTCAAATTACCATGCATGTTATTATTTATATGTATGTATATTGTCATGTACACAACAGGGTAAAACAGCACATTTTCAAAGACTGGCATTAAGTTCAGTAAAAGCTACTAATTTTGACGACAAAACGAAAAACAAATGTGATGTAACAACAAGACGGAATGAACAAATGATGTGCACCATTTATCATTCAACAAACAAACGCCAATATGTTTGGAAACTTTGGTAAAATTTAATCATTTATCTACGTAAATCACCCTCAATAATTAAAATTATTACTGATTTCTTGCAAATGAGGGCATTGCAAGATCTTAAGTGTGGGAAGGGGTTAAATTCTTTCGGATTTTTAAAATTTTAACTTAAACACTTGGTTACCATTAAAAATACTAGTAACGCAGTAGTTGTATTAGAATCTAGTGCTCTCTGATAATAAAGAACAGCCCTAGTCTTATATACTGACTACCCAATTCTAGTAAAAATTTTCAAAATTTTCAAATAAATGAATTTAAAATCATGTTTATACATATTTATGAACGATAAAACTAGGTGTTAAACACCGAAATTATTGTTACCTCGGAAAGGACATAAATTGAGAAACAACCTAAAATGTTAGAATTCATTTAAAATGGAATAGAGGAAAATAAAAGTCAAGTGTGAGAAAAAGAAACGCGCTTCTTGAATTAGGTCAGGAAGTTGTCGTCCAGATCAGTTGTAGAGTCTACGAAAAACCTTGAAAAGTTTTCTCGAAAATCAGCTGGAAATCCACGGACCTCAGCATCAAACAGGGTCGCCAAGTGGTCAGACTTATCCTAACCATGAGAGGATCTGTCTCGTACAATGGGGGGGCACCATGCAAATTAGCTTATAAGACTAATGAATCAGATCCCCAGAAAGGATAATCTCCTTAAAGATCAAAAATCAGCTTTTAAGAATGATATTACTCAATCCTTGAGATTGACTTTTAAAGATTGAGAATTACAAACTCATGGAATTCGATGATATCTAAACTCGAGCTTGAACGAGAAAATATTTTGATCAAATTACAAACCGATTTGTTTTCTGAAAACCCATTTTTAATGCGTTCATTACCATTGAACGTAAAATCCTAGGAATTCACCTGAAATTCATTAGGTCACGTGAACCAAATCGGGTATCAACCGTAAGAACGGTGGTTGCATAGCATGGTCAAAGACAGGACCTTGTGCCAGACCAAAAAATCATAGGGTGAGCTTTACTATTGCTCCTACAAAGGATAGTAATTGCACCCGACACGATATAGACCATAATCAAAAGCATGTCGCGGGACATTGCCTTAACAGTTACTTGTTCAACGCTTTCCTTTACAACCGGACGGTAGTTTACCGAAAGGTAATATACGGAGCAAGTATACTGGACGTGTTGCTTTCCCAATACAAGGTTAGTAAGTGGGTGACACAAAACCATAAGTTTTGAGCTAAAATTTTCAAATCTGAAACCCACCAAACCCACAAAAATAATTTACAAACACCGGTGAAGGGTTATTCCGGAAAACTTATCTAGAGTAAAAGCTAGATTTTATTTTTGAAAGATCAAATGTTTTCATAAAGATCCAATTTCCTTAAAGGATCTAAATTTTCATAGTCATGTGGGACTGTAAACCACATCGTTACTACCATTGTTCATACCGCCGTATAGAAATCACTGATGTACAAAGTGTGAAGAATAAAGAAGTGATTCTAGTATTTTCATTTCAAGACTATATTGCTTGAGGACAAGCAACGCTCAAGTGTGGGAATATTTGATAATGCTAAAAACGAACATATATTTCATAGCATTATCCCTCAAGAAAGACAAGCTTTTAGTTGCAATTGTTCTATTTACAAGTGATATTCGTTTAAATAATAAAAGGTGAAGACAAAAGATAGATTCGATGATTTGAAGACACGAACAACCAAAAAGCTAAAAATTACAAAGTACGATCAAAGTGGTTCAAATTATTGATGAGAAACGTCTCAAATTTACAAGAGTACGAGCCGCAAAACGCAAAGTACAAGATATTCAATAGTACGAAAGGACGTTCGAAAATCCAGAACCGGGACCAGAGTCAACTCTCAACGCTCGACGCAACGGACTAAAAATTACAAGTCAACTATGCACATGAATATAATATAATATATAATTAATTCTTAAAAATTATATATATTATATTATATATTAAAATCGTCGGCAAGAAGAAAACAAGAAAATGTGAGCTGGATTCCCATGCCATGCGATCGCAAGGCCAGAAGGCACAAATGCCATGCGATCGCATGGAGCAAAAATGTTGGTGATATCCTATAAATTTCGCAGTTTTTGGTAGAATGTAACACATCTTTCTCCACTCTCTATCTCACGTAATATATATATATTTATAAATTTAATTTTAATTTTAATTTTAATTTAATAATAATAAGGGTATGTTAGCGAATGTTGTAAGGGTGTAAGTCGAAATTCTGTTCGTGTAACGCTACGCTATTATTAATCATTGTAAGTTATGTTCAACCTTTTTAAATTAATGTCTCGTAGCTAAGTTATTATTATGCTTATTTAAGCCGAAGTAATCGTGATGTTGGGCTAAAATATTAAGATTGGGTAATTGGGCTTTGTACCATAATTGGGGTTTGGACAAAAGAACGACACTTGTGGAAATTAGACTATGAGCTATTAATGGGCTTTATATTTGTTTAATTGAATGACAGTTCACTAATTTAATATAACGATTTACAATTAGATGTATCTATAAATAACCATATACACTCGATCGGACACGATGGGCGGGATATTTATAAGTACTAATAAGCGTTCATTTAACCGGACACGGGAATGGATTAATAGTTAATGGACTTATTAAAACAGGGGTGAATTACATACAAGGAAAATTGGTGTAATTATAGTTTAAGTTCCCAATTAGTTGGAATATTTGACTTCGGATATAAGAATAATTTGACGAGGACACTCGTACTTTATATTTATGACTGATGGACTGTTATGGACAAAAACCAGATGGACATATTAAATAATCCAAGACAAAGGCCAATTAACCCATGGTAATAAACTAAAATCAACACGTCAAACATCATGATTACGGAAGTTTAAATAAGCATAATTCTTTTATTTCATATTTTTATCGCACTTTTATTTACTGTCATTTTATTTAATTGCACTTTTAATTATCGTACTTTTTAATTATCGCAATTTTATTTATTGTCATTTTATTTATCGCACTTTAATTTATCGCACTTTAATTATTGTTATTTACTTTACGCTTTAAATTAAGTTATATTTATTTTTAATATTTTACATTAGGTTTTAACTGCGACTAAAGTTTTAAAATCGACAAACCGATCATTAAACGGTAAAAAACCCCTTTTATAATAATAATACTACTTATATATATTTATATATATACAAATATAGTTTTAAAAAAATATAGCGTTAAACTTGGCTAGCTCCCTGTGGAACGAACATGACTTACTAAAAACTACACTACTGTACGATTAGGTACACTGCCTATAAGTGTTGTAGCAAGGTTTAGGTATATCCACTTTATAAAAAAATAAATAACTTGTGTAAAATTGTATCGTTTTTAATAGTATTTCCTAGTAAAATATAAGCTATTTCGTATACACCTCTACGCACATCAGATCGCCTTCTTCTTGTCTCCATTAATTAAGTCGACAACGAACCCATCAGATGAATTGGGGATGGCTGATTGGTTGATTCATTCTGGTGACGCTGCTTCCGGAGCTTAGGTGAACATCCATGTCGGAATAGCTGTCGAAATCCGAGGAACTTGAACTAGTAGCGAGTTTCATCTTGCACGGTCAGGTAAAGTATTTTCGATAGGAAATATATTATATGATTTAGTTTGGTATGCTTCAATACATAACTTACATATGTATATACAATACCAAAATCCCATAAGTCATGGAGGAATCTTCAGAAGCTGTCAGGCAAAGTTTATAGTGACAGATATGCTAAGATATGAATCTGTCTATACACTATTTATGCAATAAAGGCAGTAAGACATGTCTAGACTTAGGAATGATAAGCAGGTAATTTTCGACACAAAATAATAAGCAAAACTTTTGACATGCAGACACGGTCGAAGTCCAGACTCACTAATGCATCTAAACAACTATCAGTTAGACACACTAATGCAAGACCTGATTCGCTAAGACCACCACTCTGATACCAACTGAAATGCCCCATTCATATGGATTATAAACGTTTCATAATAGTTGATTTCATCGCGAGGTACTTGACCTCTATATGATACATTTTACAAACATTGCATTCGTTTTTAAAAAGACAAACTTTCATCACATCGAAAGTTGACGGCATGCATACCATTTCATATTATATCCAACTATAATTGACTTAATATTAATCTTGATGAACTCAACGACTCGAATGCAACGTCTTTTAAAATATGTCATGAATGACTCCAAGTAGTATCTCTAAAATGAGCAAATGCACAGCGGAAGATTTCTTTCATACCTGAGAATAAACATGCTTTAAAGTGTCAACCAAAAGGTTGGTGAGTTCATTAGTTTATCATAAACAATCATTTCCAATAATATAATAGACCACTAGATACTCATATTTCAAAAACAATTTGTGCAGGTCTGCTCACTGCTGTAAAATCATTCATACGATATATAAACACTTGGTAATCGACCTTAACAAGATGCATATAGAATATCCCCCGCATACCGGCATTCCGCACGGTCATGCAAAAGCATACAAACAGGCCACTCTTTTAAATATGATGGTTGTGTACACCTCACAAACAGATCATATCTTTTAAAGCTGGCAGTTATATACCTATTTCGAAGTACTAAAGCAGTTCAAATTCTCTGACTGGGGCTTGTGAGTGCCCATAGATCTATCTTTAGGATTCGCGTCAATTAGGGTGTCTATTCCCTAATTCTTAGATTACCAGACTAAAAAGGGGTGATATCCGGTGTATTCGTAACTCAATCGTAGAATTTTTTTTAAGTACTTGTGTCTATTTCGTCAAACATTTATAAAAGCAGCGCATGTATTCTCAGTCCCAAAAATATATATTGCAAAAGCATTTAGAAAGGGAGCAAATGAAACTCACAATACAATATTTTGTAGTAAAAATATTCATTCGACTGAACCGAACAATGCAAGGTTGGCCTCGGATTCACGAACCTATATCAGTTATATGTATTAAAACATATAATAACAACTAACGAGTTGATATATTAATAATTTACATATCATATTACTAATTAAGTTATATTTATTTTAGGTAGTTAATAATTTACATATCATATTACTAATTAAGTTATCCTATGTATTTTAGGTAGTTAATATTTATTTCTATATTATATTTATTAATATTAATATAGTAAATACTTATTAAAGTAGTTTAATAATATAATATTTATCATTTATCATAATATATTATAAATAAAAATTTATTTCAAAGTTTATATATAATAAGAATATTAATATATTTTTTATATAGTTTACTTAATGTCATAAAAATTTAGTAATATATAATATTAATTTATTTTTAATGTATTTTTGTAAAATAATATTTATTTGTAATAATAACAATAATAGTGATATTAAAAATGATACTTTTGATAATGATAATTTTTAATATAAATGGTATTAATAGTAATTTCAATAATGATACTAATAATAATAATCTAAATGATAATAATAATGTTACTTCTAATATCAATGTTAGTAATAATAATAACCTAATACTAATAATAACAATAATAAAAATAATAAAAATGAGTAATAAGTAAATTACCTCAATGAAGTAGCCCTTAAAAAATGCCCAAGTCCGGGTTTGAACCCGCGACCTCCCGCTAACCCAATAACATCCTTAACATCATCGAATCATCTCGATCATACATTACCATCATCGATTATTATCTTTATTTTACATATCCATTTGTCATCATAATATCTTAATCACCGACACCCTAATCCTTAATCATCATTTATGTTTTATCTTAGAACCATTACATTACCATCATTACCTTTTCATCATCATGTTACCATCATTTTAATCATCATCATCATTTGTTATCATTATCATGATCGACATTCTAACCACCTTACTCATCAATTTATCCGTAACCTCCCATCATTATCATCATTAAATATTGACATCATTATTAAAATCATCCTAACTAATGGTATTAGCATCAACATATAACGAGCCTTTATCTTCACATCATCATCAAGCAGACAGATTACCGGCGAGTACATAGATGTATTTAGATCACCAATAGCTTGTTTTAGTTTTACTAGTCCAATTGCCAACCTAAGCTCGGCCCAATCTTAACTATTAGCCTAATCAAAAGTCCACAACTTTAAATGGACCGTAACATCCAAACAGTCCTGGTTAGTCTATAAAACTATTAAAGCCCAAGTCACTACATTGATACACCTAGGATTCGAATAAATAAATGAAAGAAAAGGAGGAGCCGGTTATATGTATAAAAAAAACAAACAAGTGGTATAATTCCACTAGAATTTGTCGACTAAAAGAAACAATAATACGCGAGATGATGGGATTAGTGGGTTTTGATTGATAAAGTTATTTGAGGGTAAGCTTATATAATTGCATCGTTTGTCTTTCTTTTGTTTGTAATGGAATTAGTGAGTTCCAAAAAAAAATATAGCAGTAGGAGCAGTAATAGGGTTCAGTGAAAACAAATATATAAGTAGTAGTTGAGGGTTTTGGTTCTATTGTATTGTTGTTCACGGTGATGGTGGCGTTTAGGGTGATTTTAATCAAGAGATAGAGAGAGAGGAAGAGAGAAAGTGAGAGAAGGAGATGATTATGGAGGTGTTGGGTGGCGGTTCATGGTGAGTTGAAGTGGTAGTCGTGAGTGCTTGATGATGAGAATTATTGGTCAACAAGATCATGTTGGTGTATAAGGTTGTGATCGTGATCGAGCAAAAAAAATTGGTTTAGGTTTTGGTTGCAACTCGAATAGGAACCGAATCACATAGTTTGGTGTGGTTGTGATGAGTTCAAGAAGGTGATGGTATTAGTGTGGCGTTTGAAAAGGAAGCAGGAAGAAAGGGAAAGGGAAACGTAACATGGTACTTTTGGTTTAACAAGAAAAAAATAAAAGAAAACGAGTAGCTAAAACAATTAAAAATTTGATGATGTTTTGTTCCTCTTGCAGTAATAGTAGAAGGTGTTTCAAGGGATGCAGTGGTGGTTTAGTGGTGGTGATGGTTTAAAGAGACTATTGACAACGGGAGAATGTGATGGTGAGGGTGAAGATTTTGTTCGACGTTTATAATCGTTTGAGGAAGATAGGTTGTTTGGGTTGTCGAACAGAAATATATATATAACAATAGTAATAGGAGGAATAATTAGAGGTGATGGGATGTTCTACTAGCTGGAAAACAATACAAATTATATATTATATATGAGGTACCATCGGTTTGAAAAGAGAGAAAAAAAATGGAAAAGAAACTATTGATTCAAGCGGTAGTAGTTAATGATTATGATTAGATGCTATTAACCTTCAAACAGGAAACAGAAAATGAATAAGGTTGTGATAATGGTTCCCAAAAGTTGAAAGGGATACATATATACAATTGTACTTGTGTTTGAATAAAAATATATAGAAACCAAGTATCAACTTGTCATGCAATAGAGTAAGAAATGAGTACTATATATATAAAAAAATGGCCAACAACCTCTTGCATCTGTCGTGTGGTGTCCAGTCAACAACCACAAGGATCACTTTTCTTGCGATGCATTTTTGTCAATAAGAAAGATCACGGATCTTTGTTTTTTTTGTTGAAAGAGGTTTATCACTTGTTTATTGTTTATTATTATTATTATTGTGGCAACCTTTTGTCTAAAACAGTTAAAGTTCCATTCATAAATCACTCATGGCTTCGTTGATGGGTAAGAGTAAAAGTAGAGAATTAGTTTGAGTGTTATAAAGGAGTAATATATTTATATATAATAGAATAAGAATAAAGCTTCTAGTCATCTACATAAGGTTATTAACATGTTTGACCAAACAAGACTAAAAGTTAGAATTATGATTGTAAAATTTAATACATTCAAAAATTAGATGAGTTATATTCATATAAACTGACTGACTTATTTTCCAATTGGACTACCTTTATCTTATTAAAATTTTAAATAATTTAAGTATTTTATTTTTATATGATTCCATAAACAATTTTTTTATTTATAAAAATATGTATATGTGTGTGTGTGTATATATATATATATATATACAAAAACATTTATAAAAGGTTGTTCGTGAATAGTCGGGAATTGTCGAAGGGTAAATGAATGTACGAAAATAGTTCAAAAATTTTGAGATTCAACTTTACATACTTTACTTATTGTGTCGAAATCAAATAAAGACTAAGTTTAAATTTGGTCGGAAATTTCCGGGTCATCACATAACGGGTAGGTACTGTGACGACCCGGAAATTTTCAACCAAATTTAAACTTAATCTTACTATGATTTCGACACAATAAGCAAAGTCTGTAAAGCTGAGTCTCAAAATTTTGGAACAATTTATATGAATGCATTTGACCTTTGACTATTTCCGACGATTCACGAACAATTAATTGTAAATAGATATGTGTGTATGTATATATAAATAATAATTGAAAATATAATTTGAAATATTATATGTTATTGCTATTAAAAATTTAATTATGTAAAATAAATAAAAATAAGATATTATAATAATTATTATTTAAAATATATCTCTATATATAAATAAAGTATATTAAAAATAAATATTAAATAATTGTAATACTCGTTTGATGTTTCGATGGATATTAAGCAAGTTAAATTCAAATTATGTAATAAACGGTGATACGAAAATGAGTTCTATAAATTTTAGGCTTATTAAAAATGTATTTAGGAACTATTTGTTAAGTTTTAACACTTTTTATATTTTACCCAGAATTGAGAGGGACAGTTGATGTAATTCTTATTTAACAAATTAAGGATCAAATTTTATACCATAATAACTAAAATAAATAAATATAATTACTACAAAAATTTGGGATTTTTCTGAATACTTTTATCCGGCACTCATTAACAACGGAGTACGATACACTCTTCGAGGAAAAATCATCGGTGGAAAATAATGCCAAACTCCTGGCTGCTATCCTGTTGACACATTGATCATTATTATTCTATATTATTAATTAATTATTAATTATTAATTATTAATATTAGTTTTATAATATTATAAATTATATATATGCATTTGCATATGGCTTGAATGATCACAAAAACCCGTTGAAAACTTTGACCCTGTTTCGGTTCAAGGACCAAGCCACCCTTGCCACCATACAAACACTACCACCGAACCACCCTAACATCACCTATCGACCACCATAACAACCATAAATCCTCCCTTGTGCTGCTGCTATTTCCTTTAATATCGCCACCACCTAGCAACCACCTCACCACCACACGCTACAATCCTCTACCCTCACCACTTCACCATCTCTACCACTAAAACACCCTTAACTTCGTGAACCACCATCGACGACCACCACCTTCATCAACTTGACAAACCATCGACCATGAACACCACTTCGCCACCTCCTACAACCACCGTCACCCATATCACTAAACCCACCACCACCACCTCTCTCTCTACATATCTCACTCTCCCTCTCCTCGTTTTGCCTTTCTTTTAATCAAAAACGGCAGCTCATTTGTTCATGTTTACTATTAGCTTCAAATCGACCATCACCATTAACAAAGCATAACACCATACATCAATTGTTTCGTTGTTTCTGTTGCTTCTGTTTCAGCTGTTATAAACCACTACCGCTGCCATTATTTTATTGCTACTATTGTTTTTGTTATCTATAACCACCACCAAAACCCACACCATAAACAAACCTGCTGCTACAACAGCTGCCATTTTTGTTTCTATCTTTTTCGAACGATTTTGCTGCAGTAGGAACGGTCCTAAACGAACCCCATCTAATTATATACTACTGCACCATGTCTGTTACTGTTACGCAAATGAAGAAATGAAAAAGATATTAATATTAATGGAGCCGTAAAGATTGAGATGGTGATGTATGTTACAAGCGACCCCACCCTCCCACTAAAATCTCGTTCAATTCAATTCAACATGTTACTTGGGCCATGTTCTTTAGTTGGGCCGATAACACATAGAGTACAAGTTGGGCCGAATTATAATTATGATATTGATGTGTTAGTTCGGCTGCGTTCTATTTTTTTATTTATTTATGTGTGTAAGTTAGCGATGATGAGTTGGTGAAGCATGATGAAGGTGAAATCACATATTGATGATCGTGTATCAAGAAGGTGATCGTAAATAATGGATGTCATGATTTAGTGGTGATGGTAACGAATGATATAATTATGATTATACTATGATTATGATTATGATTATGTTATAATTATGATTATGATTATGATATGATTATGATTATGATTATGTTATAATTATGATTTTGATATGATTATGATCATGTTGATGTTATGATTATGGTGAATTCGGTTAATTTTAGGAAGAATAAGAAGTGACGGAAAAGGGTTAAAAGAAATTAAGATGGTTATTATTTCAGAAAAACACAAATGGCGTAATGGTTAGGATTGTTTTCGGGTTAGCGGGACGTCGCGGGTTCAAACCCGGACTTGGGCATTTTTTTTTAGGACTACTCCTCTGAGGTAGTTACTTATCTATTCATTTTATTATTATTATTATTATTATTATTATTATTATTATTATTATTATTATTATTATTATTATTATTATTATTATTATTATTATAGGTATTAACATATAACATTTTATTATTAGTATTATCATTATTTTAGTATTATTATAATTATTATTTTAACAAACAAAAGATACTTATATAAAAATATATTTTACTACATATATCATGACTATATTAATATTACATGCTATGACGACCCTCAATTTTTCAGTTCTGTCATAACTGTTCAAATATTAGGACTTCTTGTACTCATGAACTTTATTCAACAAGCTTTGATTAAATAATATATTTGATCGATATTTCCTGTTATATAAAGTTTATGTATTTTCTGTGTTCTTATATTATTAAACTATATGTCTTATTAAAATCTATATGATATAACCTTTAAGAATTAATATCAACAAATTGGAACTAATTAAAATTAATAAAAGTTAGGGACAAATAAATAAATAAAATGTGTTTAAATAAAATGTACCCTTAATATAACTAATAATAATAATAAAAAAAAAATAATATATAAAATACTTAAATAAATAGGTAATACCGTAAATTAAAAAATAAAAAAAATAAAATAAATATATAAATAAATCATATGTATCAACATATCAATCGGCTGAATAGATTTTAGGGATTAAAAATTTGATTTTTTTAGCCTTTACAAATCCTAGTTAAACTACAGTTAAGTATCCTTGATCACCAAGTTTTTGAGTAGAGTTAGGAAACTAACAATCCTATAAAAACCCTCATGATAATCACAAGATATTCACCACAAAAATCCTGCAATTGTCGACTAAGTACTCCTGCATTCCCTCCAAACCTGTCGACTAAATCACCTGCTACCCAGCCTGTTTTCTGTCGACTATTATTCCCTTGTTTCCCTCCAAATTCAGTCGACTAAACCCACACAAAAACACCTTCTGTTGTTGACTGAATCATCCCTTAAAAAGCCTGCTGTGAATCGCCATTAAACCTGCACAATTCGTCCCTTTTTCCTGCTGCTAAACCTGCTGAATCTGCTGCAGTTGTTCGTGATCAAAAAAGACCCAAAACAGTCCCTTAATCGCTGTTGCTACTGCTATGTTGCTGTGGGTTCAGTCGAACCAGGTCAGACCTAAAAGACCTCACTTTGGGTCGTGGTCTTGCTGTTGCTGCAGCTGCTTGGATTCTGTCTCCTGTTCGCAAGCTCATCATCACCAATCCTTGAACTTTAAACCCTAAGGTAGTTCTTTAAAACCCTAGTTCAAACTTTTTTTAAATCAATTACTTTTAAGTTAGTTGTATGTGTATTGTTATAGGTATTGATGTCTAATAAGATGATTAATAAATAATGTTGTATGAGGATTATTAATAAGTTTGTAATTAAAAGAAACTAAGATTATGTAATAAAAAAAAAGAAGAAGATGTATGAATGTGAATATAATTATAAGATCTTGATTATGATAAAGATTTATGAATAACATGGATTGATTTTATTAATATGATTAGGGTTAATGAACATGATTAGATAGAATGTTAAAAACTTATGAATTTATGTAAGTGAATCAAGTATTATGATTAGTTATTAATAAGAAGTTTATGATTTCATGTAGGAATAAGGATTATGATTTTATGTGAAAAGTAATAAGGTTAAGTAGGTGAAAAAGTTAAAAGAAAAATTATGAGAGTATGATTATGATCTTATGTAAGTTGGATAGGAGATTAATTAACTAGTTATAATGAATAATGATAAAGTTTAATGAGTAAAAGTTATGATTTCATGTAATAAGGATAAAAGATAAAAGATGTATGATCATGATTATAGATTAATAAGACACTAGGTTAATTAATGTTAATGATATATGATTATAAGTATTGTGCATGAAAGAATAATGGTTATTGATTAATAAACTAGTCATGAATGTGATTAATAAGATTAAAGATTGTAAAACTTAAGAGATTATGAATAAGTTAGATGATTAATGAAAAAGGTTAAAAGTATCATAAAATATTTTGATGATGATTAATGAGATTGTTAGATTAATAGAATTATAATTAGGTATGATGTTAAAAGGTTATGAATGAGGTTAAAAGTTATTAGGATATGATTTAGTTAGTATGTTTATGTAAATTAATATGAACTTATAGATTTAAAATTTAAATGGATAATAATTGTGGTTAGTAAAGATTAGTGTTAATATATGAAAAGGATTACGTATGAGATTGAAAGTTTGATAAAAGAATAATGGTAACCTAGTTAGTAAGTTAAAGATTGAACATGGGTACTTATTATGTGTTAATGATAAATGAGATAATAATGATTAAGAGTTAAGATTATGAAAGTTAATAAGTTAATAGGTCATGATTATGAATAATGGGATTAGTTGTAAAATATGAAAGAGTGTTAGTAAATAATAATGAAGATGATATACATGCATGCATGCATACGTACGTATGTGCATGTATACATTGTAGGTATATATATATATATATATATATATATATATATATATATATATATATATATATATATATACCATATAGTTATGAACACATGCATGTATGATAATAATAATAATAAAGCATATATATGTATGTATCACATGGGTGTATATTTATATATGTAACATATAATGATAAGTATATACAATAGTTGATTAATTAAATAATAATACTATCATTAGTATAACCTATACACCTAATTATATAGTAACACTTAAGTACACTAAGTATATTATCACTTATATAAATATAACTTTTCTCGAGAACGGTCACTATTAATATAGGTTGCTATATTAATAAACAAACTTTATGTCTATTAGACATTAACTAATCGAACATAATATCTCTAGGTTGAGATCTCCGTGTTCAACACTCCGATCATATAACTTGCGTGGAATATCTATCTGCTATTAAGGTGAACTTCATAGCCCCTCTTTTTACTACTCCCTCCGTCCCATATTTATTGTCACCAGATAAAAAACACACAGTTTAAGAAAATCCCACTAACTTCATTTCTCCACCAATGAAACATCTTCTCTCTCCAGATCCATCAATGAAATATCTTCTTTCCTTTCCATTTATGGAAGTGGATAATTAATTTGAGACATCCCAAAATGGAATAGTGGACAATAATATAGGGACGGAGGGAGTATTACTTAACTGTTTTATAACTTTTGGGGTGAGACACATGCTTGCTTTCAAACTGTTTTACGCTTAGACACAAGTACCTTAAAACTGTTTAACTGTTCTGACATGCTTTGATTCATGCTAAATTCCTACCAAGATATCGTTAATTACTGGAATTTTGGTAAGCTTAGTTATTGTGAATAGCGCTATTGAGAGTGACGTCTCTAACCATTTGACCGTTGGTCTTTGGTTACATAATAATGATTAAACGATACCGACAGTTCAAGGTGTCCAGGGGTAACTTTGTTTATGTCTCGATATCATAACTTCATCATTTACTTTTGATAACTAAATCTTGTGGTCTAAAACTATATATATTAAACCTATGTTGTTCATTCAACCTTTTTGGTTGACACTTTAAGCATGTTTTGTCTCAGGTGAAGATTGCTAAAGATTATTTGCTATTTGGACTTTGCTGCTTTTGGAGTCCGCATATCATCATTCATATTATTGCATTAGAACATTTTAGATTACATTTATATTTTAAGGAGTCATTTGTAATGACTTACTACTTTCCGCTGCTTATAAATACATTGGTATTTAATTAAAATGTCTCATATAGAGTCGTTCTCGTTTTTACATACTTGTGTTGTGATATTGTGAAGTCATATTTTCCCCGGCCCTATTTGGGGGTATGACACATGCTATTTTCTTTAAAATGTTATTATCTATAATTATCTAACATTAATTAATTTACATAGCATATATAAATATTTTTGGGTATATATAATTATATAGGTAAATATTAACTTTAAAACATTATATAATATTTGTAATAAATAAAAAACATTAAAATACTTTAATAAGAATTTAATATATTATATATAATAGTACAATTAATCTATTTATTAACATGACATAAAAATTATTAAAGTATTAATATATGGACTTGTTTGATTGTGATTAAGTGTTTAATATATATAACTGATATAGGTTCGTAAATTCGAGGCCAACCCTGCATTGTTCAGTTCCGTCGTATGCATATTTTTACTACAAAATATCGTATTGTGAGTTTCATTTGCTCCCTTTTTAAATGCTTTTGCAATATATATTTTTGGGACTGAGAATACATGCGCTGTTTTATAAATGTTTTACGAAATAGACATAAGTAATCGAAACTACATTCTATGGTTGGATTATCGAAATCGAATATGCCACTTTTTAGTCTGGTAATCTAAGAATTAGGGAACAGACACCCTAATTGACGCGAATCCTAAAGATAGATCTATTGAGCCCAACAAGCCCCATCCAAAGTACCGGATGCTTTAGTACTTCGAATTTATCATGTCCGAAGTGAGTCCCGGAATGATGGGGATATTCTATATGCATCTTGTTAAGGTCGGTTACCAGGTGTTCACCATATGAATGATTTTTATCTCTATGCAGTTTGCGAAATGCCTGATATGAGATGTATATTTATGGAAAATGAAATCTTGTGGTCTATTAAAATAATGGAAATGATTGTTTATGATAAACCTATGAACTCACCAACCTTTTGGTTGACACTTTAAAGAATGTTTATTCTCATATATGAAAGAAATCTTCTACTGTGCATTCGCTCATTTTAAAGATATTACTTGGAGTCGTTCATGGCATATTTAGGTCAGTACCTCGCAATGGGACTGAATGTTGATGACTTCGTCCAGATGAATTAGGACGGGGTATGACACCTTTTGGTATCATCAATAGACGTTTAGCGACCTAACGAAACGCATTAAAATATAACCGTCCGTTTTAACCATATCAATGTACATCCACCATATTTTAGTTGTGCACATGTCACTTATATTATGGTATGTCACATTATGTAGATGTGAGTAATGCCTTTGTGCAACACCATATGCTGCTTTTGCGCTGACCGCTGATATTTGTTCACCGATGATACTAACATATTCGCATCTAAAGGTTTGTTTAGTTTTGTCAACTAAATTATTTTAGTCACATCTGAATGTTTGTTTAGTTTTGTCGACTAAACTATTTTAATAAAAAGAAAAAGTTCTTTAACTTTGTTGTCTTTAATCTTATGACCCATGCGGTTTGTTTATTTTTCTAAATGTTCCTATCATTTGTTGAAACACACGCATCTCTTCGTTTTACCAAGATCTCGGCAAACTGTAATAATATTTGTAAAAATTGCGACGCCAATTTTTAGTATAAAGAACATGTTAAGTCCTGTTATAGGGAGCATAATGTGCGATATCAAGGTTGTTGTCAACAAGGACGCTATTAAATTCTTATTGAGAAGGATCCCACTGGACGATTAGATCAACCTTGAAGTGAAGCCTACTAGACAAACATTCATTTGATTTGAAGAAGCTTGAAGTGAAGTTGTTGTACGATATCTACGAAAGAGGATGCTGCCTCTATTATTCAGTGACACTCAATCGTATTTGCCACTTGATAATGCTAAAAACGAACATATATTTCATAGCATTATTCCTCAAGAAAGACAAGCTTTTAGTTGCAACTGTTCTATTTACAAGTGATATTCGTTTAAATAATAAAAGGTGAAGACAAAAGACAGATTCGACGAATTGAAGACGCAAACGACCAAAAAGCTCAAAAGTACAAAATACAATCAATGAGGTTCCAATTATTGATAAGAAACGTCTCAAAATTACAAGAGTACAAGATTCAAAACGCAAAGTACAAGATATTAAATTGTACACAAGGACGTTCGAAAATCTGGAACCGGGACCAGAGTCAACTCTCAACGCTCGACGCAACGGACTAAAAATTACAAGTCAACTATGCACATAAATATAATATAATATATAATTAATTCTTAAAATTAATATATATATTATATTATATTATAAAACCGTCGGCAGAAGAAAACAACCAAATGTGAGCCTCCCCAGCTGGCCATGCGATCGCATGGCCTTGAAGAGCAAAGCTCATGCGATCGCATGAGCTCCTTTTTCAGTTCACAGGCCTATAAATTCGCAGTTTGGTGAACGTAAAATCCATCCATCAATCTCTCTATCTATATGTAAACGTATATATTTATATTTATATTTTAATTTTAATTTTAATTTTAATTTTAATTTTAAATCCTAATAATAAGGGTATGTTAGCGAATGTTGTAAGGGTGTAAGTCGAAATTCTGTCCGTGTAACGCTACGCTATTTTTAATCATTGTAAGTTATGTTCAACCTTTTTAATTTAATGTATCGTAGCTAAGTTATTATTATGCTTATTTAATCCGAAGTAATCATGATGTTGGGCTAAAAATATTAAAATTGGGTAATTGGGCTTTGTACCATAATTGGGGTTTGGACAAAAGAACGACACTTGTGGAAATTAGACTATGGGCTATTAATGGGCTTTATATTTGTTTAACTAAATGATATTTGTTAATTTTAATATAAAGATTTACAATTGGACGTACCTATAAATAACCATATACACTCGATCGGACACGATGGACTGGGTATTTATATGTACGAATAATCGTTCATTTAACCGAACACGGGAATGGATTAATAGCCACTAGAATTATTAAAACAGGAGTGAAATTATGTACAAGGACACTTGGCATAATTGATAACAAAGTATTAAAACCTTGGGTTACACTCAGTCGACATCCTGGTGTAATTATTAAACAAAGTATTAAAATCTTGTTACAGTTTAAGTCCCCAATTAGTTGGAATATTTAAACTTCGGGTATAAGGATAATTTGATGAGGACACTCGCACTTTATATTTATGACTGATGGACTGTTATGGACAAAAACCAGACGGACATATTAAATAATTCAGGACAAAGGACAATTAACTCATGGGCATAAAACTAAAATCAACACGTCAAACATCATGATTACGGAAGTTTAAATAAGCATAATTCTTTTATTTCATATTTAATTTCCTTTATTTTATATTTAATTGCACTTCTAATTATCGCATTTTTATTTATTGTTATTGTATTTAATTGCACTTTTAATTATCGTACTTTTTAATTATCGCAAATTTATTTTATCGCACTTTTATTATTCGCAATTTCATTATCGTTATTTACTTTACGCTTTAAATTAAGTCTTTTATTTATTTAATACTTAATATTTTGTTTTAACTGCAACTAAAGTTTTTAAAATCAACAAACCGGTCATTAAACGGTAAAAACCCCCTTTATAATAATAATATTATATATATTTGTATTTTTATAAATTTAAACTAATATAGCGTTAAGCTTTGTGAAAAAGATTCCCTGTGGAACGAACCGGACTTACTAAAAACTACACTACTGTACGATTAGGTACACTGCCTATAAGTGTTGTAGCAAGGTTTAAGTATATCCATTCAATAAATAAATAAATATCTTGTGTAAAATTGTATCGTATTTAATAGTATTTCCTTGTAAAATTTAATAGTATTTTATACCCCTTAGCTTTAATATCGAGTATTTTTGGCGCCGCTGCCGGGGAACTTAAAAATTTAGCTTAAAAGCCGGAAGTGCAACGCTATATATAAAAAAAAAATATTGTTATTTTTAGTTTACTTTTATAAAAATACGTTTTTGTAAAAATACGTTTTAAAAATTCAAAAATATAAAAAGAAAAACAAAAATTTATATATTTTTAAGAGTTTGTTAAATATATAAGTTTTATAAAGTTTCTTTATTTTTATTTTTAGTATTTAAAAATATAAATTTTATTTAAATATTGTGTTTTTTTTATAAAACATCAAAACAGCAAAACAGAAAAAAAATATAAAAGTTTACGGGCTACACTGTAGCAGCCCAACTCATCTGGCCCGATTTTCTACTTCATGCGATCGCATGAATATATAGCATACACTCCATGCGATCGCATGGAGTGATTTGACTCGTCTGAAACATAAGCTGTACGAAATTAGGGTTTATAATAATAATTATTATTAATTAATAACCCTAATTAGGTTATAATTATTTTATTATTTAGTTTAGTTTATTTATAATTTGTATTTTAAGTCTAAATTAGTTTTAATAATTTATAAAATTAATAGTTTTATAAAATAAATAATATAAAAATAATATTTTTATAAAAATTGTAATTTTTACAACTTTTTATATATTTTTATATTTTGTCCCTTTTTAATAGTTTTAGCGTAATTTTTGTATTTTTCGCTCGTATTTATTTTTAATTCATAGTTTTTGCCATAGTTATTTTTATTTCTAGATTTTTAGGCCTTGCCGTAAAATCCCTTAAGTGCTTTTTCTTTAGACTAAGATTTAGGTGCTTTAGAATTTTGCGACGCCTTTTTAATTTTTAGTACCTTTTTAAGTTATTTCCATTTGGGATATAGTTTTACTTGTAAGCTTTAAGACGCAACTTTTGGTTTTAAATTTTTAGTTCCTTTTTAAGTTTAGACGCGCTATTTTCTTATTTCTCGACGCCTTTTACCTATGTATCAATTATCATTCCAATTAGTAATCTCAATTTGCGATTATAATTTTAAGTTAGTGATAGTAATAAGGTTGGGTTAGTCGAGTGTTTTTAAGTTCTATAAGTCACTCTTTTTCTTTCTTATTTTTATTTTTCGATTTTTTCCGACGCACTCTTTTTCTTTCTTATTTCTCGCTATTCTAGTTTTTAGGACATAGATTTTTATTCTACTTCTTATCTAAATTTCTTAAAATTACGAAAATTTATTTTAAGTGGTTAAATTGATAGACATCAAAATTTTCTGGTTCGTAGTAATAGTTGGATTTGTACGTGGACCGGGTTATTGGAGCCAAACAGTCCTCAATTATATTGAGACCAAACGAATCCTGCCCCTCTGCTGCATCTTTTGGCTATTCGAAACGTGGGCAAAATCAAAAAAGTCTATTGATTGGATAACTTATATAATTTTTCTTTCCTTTTTAAAAACTAATAGGATATTCAATGAATGCACCGAGCAAGACGTTCACCACCTTTTGTACGTTCACCACCTGTAACTAGATCAAGACATTTAGCAAATATTACCGCCGTTGATTTTTCTTTAGAATCGTCATCCAGTCGACCAAGTACTCCAATTCAAATTTTCGATAATCCATTTTTTGAACCCGACCTCACAATTGAGAATCCGGAGAATATTCAGGGACGATTCATAGATCCTGAACCATTAAATTTTCCTCCGGAACCACCAATCATTCAAACAGAGATTGTTGAGGAACGAACCATTAAATCAGAATCCTCTAGTGATTCCGATTCAACAAATTCAATTATGGAAAATCTGGAACCTTTAAGTATGGAAGACCGAATGAGAGCTAAACGCACTGGCCAAGGTCACGCAATTACTCATCCAGACATTAATGCGCCAGATTATGAAATCAAAGGACAAATTCTACACATGGTGACTAATCAATGCCAATTTAGTGGTGCGCCAAAGGAAGATCCAAATGAACATCTTCGTACCTTTAATAGGATCTGCACACTATTTAAAATCCGAGAAGTGGAGGATGAACAGATATATCTCATGTTATTTCCCTGGACTTTAAAGGGAGAAGCCAAAGATTGGTTGGAATCGTTACCTGAAGGGGCGATTGATACATGGGACGTTTTAGTTGAAAATTTTCTTAAACAATTCTTTCCTGCATCTAAAGCCGTAAGACTTCAAGGAGAAATTGTTACGTTTACACAGAAACCGAATGAAACTCAATATGAGGCGTGGACAAGATTTGGAAAGTTATTAAAAGGATGTCCGCAACATGGTTTAGATACCTGTCAAATAGTACAAATATTCTACCAAGGATGCGACATCACTACAAGGAAAGACATAGATATAGCAGCTGGTGGTTCCATTATGAAGAAAACCGAAACTGATGCTTATAAAATTATTGATAACACTGCTTCCTACTCACATGAGTGGCACCAAGAAAAAGATATCGTTAGATCATCTAAAGCAGCTAGAGCCGATTCTAGCCATGACTTAGATTCCATTTCCGCAAAGATAGATGATGTCGAGAGACGAATGGAAAAGATGACTAAAGATATACACTCAATACGAATTAGTTGTGAGCAGTGTGGAGGACCACATTTGACAAAAGATTGTCTCAGTATTGAACTAACAATGGAATAAAGAGAGAATGTTTCATATCTAAACCAAAGACCTGGAAATAATTATCAGAATACTTATCAACCGGCAAGACGGATTTACAATCAAAACCAGAACTATAACCGAAATATTCCATACAACAACCAACAAGGTCCTAGCAATCAAAAAGTATCCAATAATACTTACAACCAGCAAAGACCTAATTTTCAAAACAAACCACCACAACAAACCGATGATAAAAAGTCGAATTTAGAAGATATGATGACGAAGCTAGTTGAAACTCAAACGCAGTTTTTCACATCTCAAAAACAAACCAATGAACAAAATGCTCAAGCATTTAGAAATCAACAAGCTTCTATTCAAAACTTGGAACAAGAAGTAAGTAACCTAGCAAGGTTAATAGGTGAAAGAAAACCGGGAAGTTTACCTAGTGATACAAATGCAAACCCCCGGAATGAAACAGCTAAAGCCATTACCACAAGAAGTGGTACAACACTTAAACCACCTGAAATACCTGTAACTTCTGATGAAGCTATTCCTACTCCACAAGAACCACAACCTGAACAATATAAGGAAAAAGAACCGGTAGTTGAAAAGGTTAATGAAGATAACACAGTTAAGGCTAAACCTTATGTTAAACCATACCAATCACTACTTCCTTACCCGAGTAAAATGAAGAAAGAGAAACTTGAAGCCGAGCAATCCAAATTCTTGGATATGTTTAAACAGATAAATGTAAATCTTCCTTTCATTGATGTGATTTCAGGAATGCCTAGATATGCTAAATTCTTGAAAGATCTGATCACGAATAGAAAGAAAATGGAAGAACTCTCGGCTGTTACTATGAACGCTAATTGTTCAGCAGTGCTGTTGAATAAGATACCAGAAAAACTATCTGATCCAGGAAGTTTCACAATTCCATGTTTTCTGGGTAGTCTTAGTTCAATAGAAGCATTGGCAGACTTAGGTGCTAGTATAAATTTAATGCCGTTTTCACTATACACTAAACTAGACCCTGGAGAATTGAAACCAACAAGAATAAGCATACAACTAGCCGATCGATCAATAAAATATCCTAGAGGGATAATGGAGAACATGCTAGTTAAAGTTGGTACTTTAGTATTTCCAGTAGATTTTGTTGTTCTGGACATGGAAGAAGATTCTCAAGTTCCTCTCATATTAGGAAGACCATTCTTAAACATGGCTAAAGCAATGATAGATGTGTTCGGTAAGAAATTGACCCTAAGTATAGAGGACGAGAGTGTTACCTTTTCAGTTGATAAAGCAATGCAACAACCTCAATCTGCAGATGATACATGTTATTATATTCAAACTATAGATTCACATGCAGAATTATTAGAAGAATTTCCAGAATTACAAGGAATAGGAGAATGTTCTTTAGGAGAAGGTAATGAACCAATTAATGAAGCTGAAATATTAGCTACACTTTTAGCTAATGGATATGAACCAACAACAGAAGAAATTCAAATGCTAAAAGAAGAAGACAGATATCGATACAAATTATCGATAAAAGAACCTCCGAAATTAGAGTTAAAGCCACTTCCAAACCATTTGGAATACGCTTATTTACATGGTGAATCTGAATTACCTGTAATAATATCGTCTTCTCTTACTAAAAATGAGAAATCACAACTCATTTCTGTGTTGAAAGCTCATAAACCAGCCATTGCATGGAAGATTCATGATATTAAAGGAATAAGTCCTTCGTATTGCACACATAAAATCCTTATGGAAGAAGGTCATAAAACGTATGTGCAACGCCAACGAAGACTAAATCCTAATATGCAAGATGTAGTTAAGAAAGAGATTATTAAACTGCTAGACGCAGGTCTAATTTATCCAATTTCTGATAGTCCATGGGTAAGCCCAGTTCAATGCGTGCCTAAGAAGGGTGGCATGACTGTCATTACAAATGAAAAAAATGAGCTTATTCCTACTAGGACTGTAACAGGATGGCGTGTGTGTATTGATTATAGAAAATTAAATGACACCACCAGAAAAGATCACTTTCCCTTACCTTTTATTGATCAAATGTTGGAAAGATTAGCCGGAAATAGTTACTATTGTTTTCTTGATGGTTTTTCCGGATATTTTCAAATTCCAATAGCACCCGAAGATCAAGAGAAAACCACATTCACGTGCCCTTATGGTACTTTTGCTTACAAACGCATGCCATTTGGACTTTGCAACGCCCCTACAACCTTTCAAAGGTGCATGATGGCGATTTTTCACGACATGATAGAAGAATGCATGGAAGTTTTCATGGATGACTTTTCAGTCTTCGGTGATACATTTGAATCATGTCTAGTTAATCTGGAACGAATGCTTATTAGATGCGAACAATCAAATCTAGTACTTAATTGGGAGAAATGCCATTTCATGGTTAAAGAAGGCATCGTTCTTGGTCATAAAATTTCGAAGGAAGTAATTGAAGTGGATAGAGCTAAAGTAGATGTAATTGCTAAACTTCCACATCCAACCAATGTTAGAGGAGTTAGGAGTTTTCTAGGGCATGCCGGTTTTTACCGACATTTCATAAAAGATTTTTCTAAAATTGTCACTCCTATGAATAAACTCCTAGAAAAGGATGCTCCATTCATCTTTTCAGATGAATGTATCAAATCTTTTAATATTCTTAAAGAGAAACTCACTAATGCGCCGATCATGATAACACCAAATTGGAATCTACCGTTTGAACTAATGTGCGATGCAAGTGATTTTGCAATGGGAGCCGTTTTAGGACAAAGGATTGAAAAACGATTTCAACCTATATATTATGCTAGTAAGACGTTACAAGGAGCACAAACGAACTATACAACTACTGAAAAAGAACTCCTTGCTATTGTCTTTGCTTTTGACAAATTTCGTTCATATCTCGTTCTAGCAAAAACGGTGGTCTATACCGACCATTCTGCTCTTAGATACCTATTTTCGAAACAAGATGCCAAACCAAGATTAATCTGTTGAATCTTACTCTTACAAGAGTTCGATATTGAAATCCGAGATAAAAGAGGAGCAGAAAATCTCGCCGCTGATCATCTTTCTCGTCTTGAAAATCCCGAATTAGAAGTTCTAAATGAATCGGCCATACAAGACAACTTTCCTGATGAATATCTATTGAAGATAGATTATAATGAAATTCCATGGTTTGCAGACTATGCAAACTATTTAGTATGTGGATTCCTTGAAAAAGGATTATCGTACCAAAAACGAAAGAAATTCTTCAGTGATATAAAACACTATTTTTGGGAAGATCCACATCTGTTTAAAAGTTGTCCAGATGGAAAAATACGCCGATGTGTATTTGGAGATGAAGCTAGTAAGATTTTAAACCATTGTCACACAGGACCAACAGGAGGGCATTATGGGCCTCAACTAACAGCAAGAAAAGTTTATGAAGCTGGATTCTATTGGACTACAATTTACAAAGACGCACACCTTCTTTGCAAATCCTGTGATGCATGTCAAAGGGCCGGAAAAATAAGTCAACGTGATGAAATGCCACAAAATGTCATACAAGTATGTGAAGTATTTGACATTTGGGGTATTGACTTTATGGGACCATTTCCAAAATCTCATAATAATCTCTATATTCTCGTTGCCATTGATTATGTATCTAAATGGGCGGAAGCACAAGCTCTCCCAACTAACGATGCACGAGTTGTAGTCAACTTTTTAAAACGTCTTTTTGCAAGGTTTGGAACACCGAAAGCTTTAATAAGTGATCGGGGTACTCATTTTTGTAATAATCAACTTGAGAAAGTTCTGAAAAGATATGGAGTAACTCATAAAATCTCCACCGCATATCATCCACAAACAAGTGGACAAGTTAAAAATACCAACCGAGCTTTAAAACATATTCTAGAGAAAACCGTAGGATCAAATTCGAAGGAATGGTCCATTAAATTGGAGGATGCACTCTGGGCTTTTAGAACAGCCTACAAAACTCCAATTGGAAACACACCTTTTAGACTTGTTTATGGAAAAGCATGTCATCTTCCAGTAGAAATTGAACACAAAGCATTTTGGGCTTTGAAGACATGTAATCTTGATATACCTGAAGCTGGACGTCTACGATTAAGTCAACTAAACGAATTAGAAGAGTTAAGACATGAAGCATATGAAAATTCATTAATCTATAAAGAAAGAACGAAGAAATGGCATGATAAAAGAATCAGAAGTTTAAAAGAATTTAAAGAAGGAGACAGAGTTCTTCTTTTCAATTCACGATTCAAGCTATTTTCTGGAAAATTGAAATCAAGATGGTCTGGACCATTCATAGTCAAAAGAGTTTTCTCATACGGAACGATAGAATTAATAAATTCAAATGGGATTGAATTTAAAGTTAATGGTCACAGAGTTAAACACTGCATAGATAGTTCGATGGAATTCGACAATGAAGTTAATCACAATTTCGATACCACAGCTAACTAAGTGTGGGGAGAATCAAGTCTTTAAAGGATAATATGTATTTCTGTTAGAGTTAGATTGTCTGTTTTCGTGTAGTTCTCGAAAATGGAACCCGAATGGTCTTTCCCTAGCAGACCCTAAAGAACTAGTCTTCTCCCCCCATTCTGAATTTTTATTTTTTTAGGTTTTTACGAAATGAAGACTGCTTGTGAACTAAACCATGGTCTAATGCTACACGCTTTGATCACTAAACGTAATAATGACACACTTCCGAGTGAAATAGTATCAGTAATCAGAGAAAGATTGGACGGAGTAAGAAAAGAATCCAGATGCGAAGATAATAAGTTACAATTTGGTAAAGGAAAATCAAAATTCGCAGCGAAAAGAAGAGCACGACACCTAGAAAGATGTCACAAATGCGGAAAATGATCACATGGAGGTAAATGTTCAAATAATCAAACCTATTCAAATACCGAATTTGTTACTTTATGCAGAGACGGACCGTTCATATGTTTAGAAGAAAAAACACTGAATGCTCGAGGTTACGCCTATGTAGCCATGGAAAACCAATTAAACCGACTATCTTATGAATGGGATATATCATATAACTAAGAATACTATCTCACAGGTAAGTCTGTACAGTTTTTATTTTATTTTTTATTTTTAACCTTTTGATAATAAACGCTAATTTGTTCGCTATAAAGTATTAAATTGGTATTAAATAAAATTAGGTTTGGCGACCGAAATTATTGATATCATTCAAAAATTTATTACATCACTGTGAAATTTAACGTTTATTCTTAAGGTATAAATATCTTTAATCAATTAACACAAAATATTTCAAAAATTCGTCATGAGTTAAATTAGGTCATGGAACCGAAATTACTTTACCGAAAAGAGGGGCGTATATTTTTGATAATTGATTAAAGTGGGATAAAAAGCCAAAAAGATTTTTAATTTTATTTTTACCATGTTTTTAAAATTAATATATAAATCTTAAATTAATATTGCAAACTTTGTAAAAACAATATATTTAAAATTGCAAATATTTGAAAAATAAAATATAAGTTTGGTGTGATTTTATAATATGAATTTTTAAATTAAGTTTAGTGTGAATTTTTAATTTTTAAAATAAGAATTTTTAATTTTATGCATTTTAAATTTTAAGTTTGGTGTGAATTTTTAATATTAATTTTGAATTTTATGTATTTTTATTTTAAGTTTGGTGTGAATTTAAAAACAAAAATTTACTTTATCTCATTAAGTTAAAAATATGATTTTTAAAATTCGTCGTAAGTTGAAGACTAGGTCATTGAACCGAAATTGCTTTACCCGAGGGAGGGATGAGAACTTTTTATTATCATTATTTTTAATCTTATTGAATTAAAGTATGCCAAAAACATTAAAAAAAAAAACCCCTAAAAATCTTAGCTTTTAAAACAATCGCTACAAAAAGACAAATTTTAAAATTTTGTCAAAGGACGGACTAGGACATCGATCCGAAACGACCTCGTCCTAAATAACAAGGGAAACAAAATTTTAAAATTAATTACTTAATTGTTTTAATTAGTATAAGATATATAAAAAAAAGCTGAAATCACTGTAGCCGGGCACCCATGCGATCGCATGGGATTCTCCCTATACCTCCATGCGATCGCATGGAGGCAAAAATCTGGCCAGACTCAAAACAGCCAGCGAGCTGTGTTCTTTACCACTTCACACACACATACACGAAAAATACCTCAAATCTTCACCAAATTTCATCATTTTTCCACCGTAATTCATCATTTTTCTTGCTCTAATCATGCCTAGATTCTCATTCTTCAGCAAAATGGTAAAAATTACACCCCTACACTCTATAAATTCCTAGTTTTTGTGATAATTACCAATTTTTTACCTAATGCAATTTTGTTAATTTCTAGTGTAATTAGTGTTAAATTGTTAGTATTTTATGCATGTATAACCTAGATTGATGCTATTTAACATGATTTGAAGCCAAAAACTTCAAAATTTTTAGAAATCTAGGGTTTGTGTTCTTGAGCAATTTGGGGCTTTTTGATATAAACAGGTTATGGCCGATTTTTGTCATGGATTATTGCTAAATTGAGTAGTGTAACATGTTTAGATAGTTAAATGATCCAAACATTGATCTTAAACATGATTTTTGGAGATTAAAGTGGACTTTTTAAGTCCAAAATTCATGAACTTGATTAATTTGATGTAATTGCCATTTGAGACTTGTTTAATTATTAGTAATGACTATTTTGATATGTTATTTGAGTTAAATGCTTATGAACTTTGTATACATTTTCATATGTGCTTATTTGAAAAGTGTAGAATTGTGAAAAATTGTGAAAATGTGTATAAGTTTAATTTTGATTTAACATGTTATAGTGATTGTTTTAAGTTGTTATTTCGCTAACACTAATGCATATTTGGATGCACAAATTTTGTGTTTAATGTGTTTTGCAGAAAGCCGATACTGGAGGTTCAGGAGCATCATCATCTAGACGACCAGCACCAGCACCAGAACCAGAACCAGAAATGCAACACGAACAAGAACCACAACAACAGCCTGATCAGCACATACCTTATTATGATCCGGTACAGTTTGTTGATGAATTCATAGTATTCCCAATGAGGCCGCCAGTAGAATTCCCAACGATTCCTGAGCACACTCTGCATCCTAATCTGAGATTTGATAGGAGATGGAGAGATTACGAGACATATCAAAGGAACAAATTCAAATTGGTAACAAAAAATGTAGAGGTGCCAAGGGTAATCGATTGGGCCCCTTTGGAAATGGTCCATCTAGCTGACCGTGTTAGACAGCTTTTAGTTCAAAGGTATGGCAGTTCTTCTTTTACAGATTGGGAACGTCTTTTCACCATTCGTAGACCTGTATATAAGGAATGGTGTGTTGAGTTGATGAGTACTGTATCACTTGATACAAATATAGTTAGAATAGATGATAGAAGATTTCTTAGGTTTATCCTTGGCGGTAGGATGTACAGAATGTCCATGCTGGACATGGCCAGGACCTTACAGATATATACTCCTGGTGAGTTGCTATTACCCGATTGTACAAATTTGATTCATTATGGTGAAAGGGTAGATAGTAACTTTGACGCTGACGCCATTTGGAGGCGTATGTCACATTTTGATGTTTTTACATGAGCAGGAGGACACTCCTATACACATATTGACAGAGCCGAGCTTTGTATTATTCATAGATTTTTGGCTAACTCGATTACACAGAGAGGTCATAATAAAGAAAAAATTACCTTACATGATTTATTCTACCTAAAGTGTATTCGGGATCCTAGAAGCTTTGTCAATATCCCTTACTGTGTTGCTTTTTATTTATCTAAAATGGTAGAGGGAATGCAGGACGGGAGTATAATAGGAGGAGGTATTTTTGTTACTCTCATTGGAGAGTATTTAGGTGTTGATAGGAACCAAGGGGGTCCATTACAGCTTTGTAGAGAACAGGTTGAGCCCTTAGGATTGAAAGTTTATGTGGGTGCTAAGGTATTGAAAAGTAGATGTAACCAGGCAGTACCCTATGAGGGATCTCATCCTCAGGTAGAGAGAGGCTCAGACGAGGAAATGGCGGAGGTGGAAGACATTAGGGATGTCTTTCGAGATGCTATTCTTGACGTCCACGTTCGTATAGATGAGGAAGCAATGACGAACGCGGCCAGACATAGTATGTATGAGCAGTGGAACTCCGAGCGAGTATACGAGGATTATAGGCGACGCCAACACGATAGCTGGTTAGTTCATCAGCACCAAATCATGAGCCAGCTATCATATCAGGTACCAAATAATTACGTACCTACTCGACCTGCTCATTTTCCGCCACATAGCCCCGATATCCGACCACCCTTTAACCGGTATGACTATAACCAAGCCTATCAAAATACCTATAACCAACAATGGAACCCACCTGACTAGATGAACTGGAACCCATATCCAGACTGATTTAGTTCCATTTGGTTATTTATATGATTTTTATGTTTTTATCTTTTTACTTATTCATGTTTAAACTTATGTTATTGAATATACTTATGTAATCTTTATCATTTTTATTATTATTGTGTACTAATATTTCACATTTAGGATTTGAAAGTGGGATATTAAGTCCCATTTCAAATTGCCATGCATGTTTATATTTGTATGTATGTATATTGTAAATTGTACAAAACAGGGTAAAACAGCGCATTTTCAAAGACTGACATTAAGTTCAGCAAAAGCTACTAATTTTGACGACAAGATGACAAATAAATGTGATGTAACAACAGACGAAATGAACAAATGATATGCACCATTTATCATTCAGCAACCAAACGCCAATATGTTTGGAAACTTTGGTAAAATTTAATCATTTTTATGCTAATCACTCTCAATAATTTAAATTGTTACTGATTTCTTGCAAATGAGGGCATTGCAAGATCTTAAGTGTGGGAAGGGGTTAAATTCTTTCGGATTTTTAAAATTTTTATCTTAAACACTTGGTTACCATTAAAAATACTAGTAACGTAGTAGTTGTATTAGAATCTAGTGCTCTCTGATGATAAAGAACAGCCCTAGTCTTATATACTGACTACCCAATTCTAGTAAAATTTTTCAAAATTTTCAATTAAATGAACTCAAAATCATGTTTATACATATTTATGAACGATAAAACTAGGTGTTAACACCGAAATTATTGTTACCTCAGAAAGGACATAAATTGGGAAACAAACCAAAATGTTAAAATTCATTTAAAATGGAATAGAGGACAATAAAAAGGAAAATAAAAGCCAAGTGTGGGAAAAATTACCAAGTTATCTTAAACATATGTCACATATTTCTGTAACAAATAACTGAAAATACTTTTGCTTTGGACTAAACTAAACTATTTTACCCGATGAAAGAAAAGAAGAGATGGATCTACACGATGAATCAATTCCATCATTAAAAGGAAGTAAAGTCTTCCGAAAAAGAAACGCGCTTCTTGATTTAGGTCATGAAGTTGTCTTCCAGACCAGCTGTAGGTTGACGAAAAACCTAGAAAAGTCATCACTAAAATCAGCAGGAAATCCACGGACCTCAGCATTTAACAGGGTTGCCAAGTGGTCAGATTTATCCTAACCATGAGAAGGATTTATCTCGTAAAATGGGGGGGCACCGTGCAAATTAGCTGGATAAGACTAATGAATCAGATCCCCAGAAAGGATAATCTCCTTAAAGATTAAAAATCAGCTTTTAAGCCTGATATTACTCAATCCTAGAGATTGACCTTAAAGATTGAGAATTCAAACTCATGGAATTCAATGATATCTAAACTCGAGCTTGAACGAGAAAATATTTTGATCAAATTATAAACCGATTTGTTTTCTTTAAACCCATTTTCAATGCGTTCATTACCATTGAACGTAAAATCCTAGGAATTCACCTGGAATTCATTAGGTCATCTGAACCAAATAAGGTGTCAACTGTAAGAACGGTGGTTGCATAGCATGGTTAAAGACAGGACCTTGTGCCAGACCGACAAATTATAAGGGTGAGCTTTACTATTGCTACTACAAAGGATAGTAATTGCGTCTGACACGTTATAGACCATAATTAAAAGCATGTCAGGGGACATTGCCTTAACAGTTGCTTGTTCAACGCTTTCCTTTACAACCGGACGGTAGTTTACCGAAAGGTAATATACGGGACAAGTAAACTGGACGTGTTGCTTTCCTAATACAAGGTTAGCAAGTGGATGACACAAAACCGCAAGTTTTGAGCTAAAATTTTCAAATCTGAAACCCACCAAGCCCACAAAAATATTTTGCAAACACCGGTGAAGGGTTATTCCAGAAAACTTATCTAGGGTAAAAACTAGATTTAATTTTCAAAAGATCAAATGTTTTCATAAAGATCCAATTTCCTTAATGGATCTAAATTTTATAGTCATGTGGGACTGTAAACCACATCGTTACTACCATTGTTTATACCGCCGTAAAGAAATCACTGATGTACAAAGTGTGAAGAATAAAGAAGTGATTCTGGTATTTCAAGACTATATTGCTTGAGGACAAGCAACGCTCAAGTGTGGGAATATTTGATAATGCTAAAAACAAACATATATTTCATAGCATTATTCCTCAAGAAAGACAAGCTTTTAGTTGCAACTGTTCTATTTACAAGTGATATTCGTTTAAATAATAAAAGGTGAAGACAAAAGACAGATTCGACGAATTGAAGACGCAAACGACCAAAAAGCTCAAAAGTACAAAATACAATCAATGAGGTTCCAATTATTGATAAGAAACGTCTCAAAATTACAAGAGTACAAGATTCAAAACGCAAAGTACAAGATATTAAATTGTACGCAAGGACGTTCGAAAATTCGGAACCGGGACCAGAGTCAACTCTCAACGCTCGACGCAACGGACTAAAAATTACAAGTCAACTATGCACATAAATATAATATAATATATAATTAATTCTTAAAATTAATATATATATTATATTATATTATAAAACCGTCGGCAGAAGAAAACAACCAAATGTGAGCCTCCCCAGCTGGCCATGCGATCGCATGGCCTTGAAGAGCAAAGCTCATGCGATCGCATGAGCTCCTTTTTCAGTTCACAGGCCTATAAATTCGCAGTTTGGTGAACGTAAAATCCATCCATCAATCTCTCTATCTATATGTAAACGTATATATTTATATTTATATTTTAATTTTAATTTTAATTTTAAATCCTAATAATAAGGGTATGTTAGCGAATGTTGTAAGGGTGTAAGTCGAAATTCTGTCCGTGTAACGCTACGCTATTTTTAATCATTGTAAGTTATGTTCAACCTTTTTAATTTAATGTCTCGTAGCTAAGTTATTATTATGCTTATTTAATCCGAAGTAATCATGATGTTGGGCTAAAAATATTAAAATTGGGTAATTGGGCTTTGTACCATAATTGGGGTTTGGACAAAAGAACGACACTTGTGTAAATTAGACTATGGGCTATTAATGGGCTTTATATTTGTTTAACTAAATGATAGTTTGTTAAGATTTACAATTGGACGTACCTATAAATAACCATATACACTCGATCGGACACGATGGGCGGGGTATTTATATGTACGAATAATCGTTCATTTAACCGAACACGGGAATGGATTAATAGCCACTAGAATTATTAAAACAGGGGTGAAATTATGTACAAGGACACTTGGCATAATTGATAACAAAGTATTAAAACCTTGGGTTACACTCAGTCGACATCCTGGTGTAATTATTAAACAAAGTATTAAAATCTTGTTACAGTTTAAGTCCCCAATTAGTTGGAATATTTAAACTTCGGGTATAAGAATAATTTGACGAGGACACTCGCACTTTATATTTATGACTGATGGACTGTTATGGACAAAAACCAGACGGACATATTAAATAATCCAGGACAAAGGACAATTAACCCATGGGCATAAAACTAAAATCAACACGTCAAACATCATGATTACGGAACTTTAAATAAGCATAATTCTTTTATTTCATATTTAATTTCCTTTATTTTATATTTAATTGCACTTCTAATTATCGCATTTTTATTTATTGTTATTGTATTTAATTACACTTTTAATTATCGTACTTTTTAATTATCGCAAGTTTATTTTATCGCACTTTTATTATTCGCAATTTCATTATCGTTATTTACTTTACGCTTTAAATTAAGTCTTTTATTTATTTAATATTTTACATTTTGTTTTAACTGCAACTAAAGTTTTTAAAATCGACAAACCGGTCATTAAATGGTAAAAACCCCCTTTATAATAATAATATTATATATATTTGTATTTTTATAAATTTAAACTAATATAGCGTTAAGCTTTGTGAAAAAGATTTCCTGTGGAACGAACCGAACTTACTAAAAACTACACTATTGTAGGATTAGGTACACTGCCTATAAGTGTTGTAGCAAGGTTTAAGTATATCCATTCAATAAATAAATAAATATCTTGTGTAAAATTGTATCGTATTTAATAGTATTTCCTTGTAAAATTTAATAGTATTTTATACCCCTTAGCTTTAACATCACCACTATTGTTTTATTGTTGTTGCATCAAATTTTGATTAGAAAGGGTAGCCTAAAAGATTTTTTTTTTAAAACTAATGCTCTAAACATAAATGACTAATGCTTTAAAGATTTCATTGTTACTTCAACAACAAAGGTATGTTGAAGAAATTATGTAGAATGATAAATATATGTAGTATGACAAGTATGTAAAAACTATGTAGAATGTCAACTCTTTATATAACTATGGTGACGTAATATCAAGAATCGGTGAGTATTAAACTAGTAAAAACTAAAATGAAGAAATATTACATCAGCATTAAAAAAAATTAAAATTGACAATTGTGTTTATTTTTGGCCGGTTTAGGATCGGCTCGGCGCCTCGGCTGGCTCTAATACTTTCCTTCTTTTGTATCTTCTTCTTCTCCGCTATTCACCTTCACATACATATGTATGTATTCATGTATCTATATATATATCTATAATAATTTCTGTTAAAATCCTAGAATGATGATGTCATTATTAGGCTATTTTCTTTGTTAAAAAAAAAAATTAAGCCATCTTAATGATGTCATTAATATTAATTAAATATTTTATTATTTATTTAGAGTTTTTGTCATATATAACCTTCTTAATTTTAATAATAACATATTTACCCACTTAAATATGATTATATCATATGAGCCCATTTTAAACATATATGTAGAAACCCGTCCTAATCCATCCGGATGAAGTCCATATCGATTATAAATGATTCACAACAGTTGATTACATCGCGAGGTACTTGACCTCTATATGATACATTTTACAAGCATTGCATTCGTTTTTGAAAAGACAATCTTTCATTACATTGAAAATTGACAACATGCATACCATTTCGTAGTATATCTTACTATAATTGACTTAATAATAATCTTGATGAACTCAACGACTCGAATGCAACGTCTTTTGAAATATGTCATGAATGACTCCAAATAATATCTCTAAGATGAGCAAATGCACAGCGGAAGATTTATTTCGTACCTGAAAATAAACATGCTTTAAAGTGTCAACCAAAAGGTTGGTGAGTTCATTAGTTTAACATAAATAACCATTATCATCAATTTTAATAGACCACAAGATTTCCATATTCAGTTCTCATAAATATACGTCCCATGCATAGAGACAAAATATCATTCATATGGATTGAACACCTGGTAATCGACATTCACAATATGCATATAAGAATATCCCTATCATTCCGGGATCCTCCTTCGGACATGATATAAATTTCTAAGTACTAAAGCATCCGGTACTTTGGATGGGGCTTGTTGGGCCCGATAGATCTATCTTTAGGATTCGCGTCAATTAGGGTGTTTGTTCCATAATTCTTAGATTATCAGACTATAAAGGGGCATATTCGGTTTAATAATCCAGTCATAGAATGTAGTTTTAAGTACTTGTGTCTATTTCGTAAAACAGTTATAAAATCAGCGCATGTATTCTCAGTCCCAAAATTATATATTGCAAAAGTATTTAAAAAGGGAGCAAATGAAACTCACATATTGTATTTTGTAGTAAAAATACATATGACGACATTGAACAAATGTAGGGTTGGCCTCGGATTCACGAACCTATATCATTTATATATATGTTAACACATTATCCCATTTAATCAACTAAGTTTACTTATATATTATAATTTAATAAAATTAGTATCTTTAAAAATAATTATACTTATAATGAATATATGATATATAATTTAATTAAAGTTTTATCAATATAAATGATGATAAAAAAAATATTTGTATGTAATACTAGTTATCTTGTAATGTATTTTATATAGATATCATTTGCTTGTTAAAAATAATAATTATAATAATACTAAAATTAATAATAGTAATGATAATAATAAAAATGATAATACTTTTAATAATAATGATAATACTAATAATAAAAGGATAAAAATACTAGTAATAATCATAATAATGTTACTAATGATAATAAAAATAATAATACTTATATTAGTAATAATAATAATAATACAATAATATTAATAGTACTTACTAATACTTAATAATAATAATAATAATAATAATAATAATAATAATAATAATAATAATTATTATTATTATTATTATATTTATTTATACCTAATAAAAGGGATCACGATTTTAATCAGATCCCAAAAACAGATCGAGATATCAAAGGCAAGAACACAGAATAATTCACGGTTCTTCGGTTCTCCAATCGATCAATAGATTAACCAACAACAATTCGAGGTAAATCCGGTCATCAATTCATTATCAACATCGTGTCAATATCATCATCAGTCTTCATCATCGTATAATCATCATCATCATCCGACCCATGTAATCGTGATTAAGAATGGTTTCAAGATTTGTGATGGTGATTTACGATTATTAGCAGAAATAATAGCCACCGTTGGTGTTTGATTAGTTTGAAGTGAAATGAAACAGGATAATAGGAAGGAGATGAATACAAGCAGGGTTAGGGTTTTAATCCCATGTATCAAATCAAGGAAGGTAGTGATAATTGATTAATTGTTTGTTTTTCATTTAGATTTAAACTGCTGTTTGATTAACTAATAACAATTTATGCAGGTTCATCGTTGGTGATGCTCGATTGCAAAGTTAACACAAACGCTGCAGTAATTAAACAAGGTTAGAGGGTTGTTAATGATAACTTATGATGGGTGGTGAACTATGGTGGTGGTTCTTGGGTTGTTTGATCATGTTAGAAAAAAAATTAATAGGAACGATGAAACCCAGCTACACTCGTATTCATTTTGTTTTATTTTTATTTTATTTTTTTCTTGAGTTTTTCTTGATCATAACAGAAAGAGGATAGCAGCAACGTTTGATGTCATGATATTGATAGTTTTGATGGGTTGAAACTTTATTCGAATGGAAACAGAAGATGGCAACATAACAGTAGTAGCGAATTTAAATAATGATGGTATATCGGTTTTCATTAATAGCAGGTACGAGCTTGAACACATATGGTTTCGGTTCTTGATGGTTTGAAACCAAACATTAATTGTTGGTGAGTTCGATGATAGTGATGGTATTTAATGAGTAAGCCGCAGCAATTTTTGAAATTTTGTTGTGTCTGTAACATTTGAAACAGGAAAACGGATTTCAGTAGCATAGTTTTCAATTAGTGTTTATAATTGTTGTTTTGTTGGATTGGGTTCTTGTGGTAATAATTTGAAAATAGCTGAACGAACCAACTAGAATGTTTGGTGATGATTTTGATTATAGCAGCAAAAATTGATCAGGGATGAGGGTTGGTTTGGTAAGTGTCAAATAATATATCTGCAGTAATATTAAGCCTTACCAAGTAGTAGTAAGAGTCATTGTATTCGTGTGGTTTGATCATTGCAGGTACAACAACTTCAATGGGTTAAATTTTTAACATGAAGACAGAGAAATAAATTGTAGCAGGCGGCTCAGTGTTGGTGATGGTTTAGTGACGGTTTGTCCTTGATGTTCGTGGTTAGTGGTTGTGACAGAAACAGATAGATACATAGCTGCAGGAGGTGGTTGTGGGTGGTGATTTGTGATTGGGTTTTCGAAGGTGATCTTAGTTATAACAGAAAGCAATTAAAAGTACTGAGTTCCATATAGTTGCAATATCAACAAGCAGATGGTGTCCTTTGTTGAGTTTAACAGGACCACAACAGAATTGGGTACGACTGCAGTAGCAAGAATCATGGCTAGTTTGGGTGGTGGTTTGATTCTTGAACCCGAACAGAACAAGATGTTGCAACTGGGTTTTCAAGAGGAGAAAGTAGGAGAGGGTGTTTTGTATAATATGCATATGTATAACTATAGTATAAATGTGATAGTGGGCAAGGGAGATGAATCTTCAATCAAGGAAAAGAAACAAAATATGTAAAAGTTGATTGTGTTTACCTACTAATTGGTACGATGGATTGTGCTTGTAAAGTATCCAGAGACATAAAACAAAGTTTGTTATGGATGGATAAATATGTGAAATTGATTCTATGTATCTAATCATTTACAACTCTTATTAATAAATACACAAGTATATATTAATAAAATAAAATTATATAAATAAAATTAATAATATTGGTAATAATAGTAATAGTTCTAATAATAACAATAATAATAATAAAATGTATTTATAATAATAATAATAATTATATAAATAATAATAGTTAATAATAATTTAACAACTATGATAATAATAATCAAAAATGGTATTATCAATTATATTTATGATAAATTGTATTATCTGTATAATATTAATAATGGTTTTAATGTTAATGTAATTATAATTATAAAAGTAATAATATTAATAATAATGAAAGTGGTAATGACATCAATAACATTAGAAATTAAATGTATCTAATTTTATATATATGTATATATATATATATTTACATCTTTATTTACTCAATCGTTCTTGAATCGTCGAAACTGATCGAAGGTTTACTAGTTCCACATAAATAGTTCAAAGGTCAGATGTATACATGAACTCAGTTCATAGTTTTTGAGATTCAGTATTACAGACTTTGTTTATCGTGTCGAAATTATATAAAGATCAAGTTTAAATTTAGTCGGAAATTCCCGGGTCGTCATAGTACCTACCCGTTAAAGAAATTTCTTCCCGAAATTTGAGTGAGGTGGTCATGGCTAACAATAAAAATGTTTTCATGACTAATATGAGTTGAAAACTTGAGTTTTATCAGCATTGAGTAATATGGATAAAAATAATTCGATTATTCGAAGAGTACGAATGAAGCTATCATCAAAGAGTGAATTGTAGAAATAAAGTTTCGTCTTAACTTTTGACGTGGTCACGTTTGAATTTAGAAAATAAGATGCGTCTTAACTTTTGACGTAGAGGGTTGAATTCCGGAGTTCAAGGGATTCAAAAAAAGATCTTGGAAATCTATAAGATCTGATTCTTCGAGATTTAAGGAAATTAGGATCTCTTTAATTAAATGCGATGATCTGCCTCAATTACTACGTCCGATATTTCCATTATAAATTAAACTCCTCCGTTCCATTATTCTCACCATTCCTATATTTTCTTTCTTAGTTCATACATCCAAAAGATTGTGAAAATGCTTAGTCCAGTTGTGATCCTTGTCCTTATCCTGACTATTGCAACAATCATTCTCCTTTTCCAACTTCCACCGGAGGAATCTGTTTTCTTTTACTTCGCCCTTGGGGTTATAGTGTTTTTAATTTTTCCGTGTCTTTATGTTGCGATAAACATTGATATACACGGTTTGTAATTTCCGTGTTGTTATTGGGCTTTATATTTTCTCTTATATTGTGGAGCTCTTTGCTCTTTTATTAACTTCTCGACCTCTATTAAAGCGAGTAACGGTCAAGAATTCATAGGTATGAAATTTCGTATGATTATAGTATTCCAAGCAGAAAGGAATGTATTAGCACGATTTGATTTGTCAATTTACCAGATTCACTGAGAATAGAACTATCAAGAATGTACCTTCTTGATATGTTCAGAAGTTAAGCAGAATGAAAGAGTTATGTAACATGGCACATGATGACGTTATGATCTGTGAATCATCACGTCTCATTAGAAACTCAACATGACTTACTATAATATAATCACATTGATCAAGTGTCATTATATTATACTAACTCATGCATCAGTTCCCAACATTACTTCAATAACATTCATATTTTAAGCTCGAAAGTTTACAGAATATAGAAACTAACATTTTTTATATGATGTAATACTGATAGCACGAAGAGATTAATGATTTCAAATAAGAATAGTTATAAAAATATCTCCAGAAATATGGAGGATATTTATAATGAAAGATACGATAATATCTCGAAATATCTAAGATCAGAGGATGATAGAAACTATTATCTGCAAGGGTTTAGAGTAAGGAGCAAGATATTCACTAAAGACTTTAGCAGACATTGAATCATTTAGATTCTTTGAAGTTAAAATTATTCTTTGTGATTTGTCCACGGCTTTCTTCCTAGTTTCGCATAATCTGCTTTTCGGTACTAAATTTTCTATTGAATGTTTCCAATATAATGATACACAAGAAGCACGAGGAGGTATATAATTTCGGACGAGAATATTTATGAAAATATCCTCAGAAATATCGAAGATATTGATGATGATATTTTGGAATTTCTAAGTTCGATGGTTGATGGAGAAAGATTTTCCGCAAGATTTTAACATGACTTCAGAGCAAGATATTCGTTGAAGGTTTCATCGGATCCAGAATTACCTGGGTTCTTTGAATATATGGTATGGTCCTTTTATTTGACCTAGATCTCCTTCATGGTTTGCTCAATCTGTTTTTTAGTGCCAAATTTTCTATCGAGCGTTCCTAACACTCCCTTCTTTATCGTCAAACTCTTGGCTGTTTAGACCATCTATAATTTTTCTGTTTCCTCTGCATTTAAAGTTACGATATCTGAATCATCGGTTATCAATCCGAGGTGGTTTCAGGAGAATTGTATTTTTAGATGATTAAACGCTGATGGTTATATGGTAGAATATAAATATTCTCTGGTAACAATAAATGGGCACTCTTATATATCAAAGTTACAACAAGGTTTGATTGAATGAAAAGTCCATGTTGATTTGTTGGAGCTGTGACAAAATTGGCTAATTTGAAAAGGAATTGCATGGTTATTTTCGGTAATAGCAATGCCGAAGGAGCTAGCACAGATGCGTGTTAAACATTTACTCAGGTCCCGAGTATTTTTTAGGTGCATAACTATATGCATAAATCTTTTCTTCCGTGGATGAAGTGCAGTTGGTTCATCCTTTCGATTGAGGTGTTTTCAAGAATTATGAAAGATTTGAACGCAGATTAGAATTGTCAAGATACAAATGAGGTTTAAGATGAAATCAAGTGGCAAACTTGAAGAATTGTTTAGTTTCATATGTTATAGTCAATATTTTAATTCATTTTAATTGTCCAATGTTATTAGTCCACAGTCGATAGTCCACAGTTGACAGTCCAATAATTCATATTCATATATAATTTAATATATAATATTCGAATTAATTAATACGTATCGTGACCCGTGTACATGTCTCAGACTTGATCACAACTCAAAGTATATATATTATTATAGAATCAACCTCAACCCTGTATAGAGAACTCGATCATTACTGCATATAGAGTGTCTATGGTGATTCCAAATAATTTATATAGATGCGTCGATATGATATGTCAAAACTTTATATACGTGTCCCGATATTTAAAGTGCGTAAAATAAATAACAGAAATTAAATGACGATAAATTAAATGCGTAAAGTAAATAACAGGAATTAAATGACGATAAATAAAATTACGAGAATATAAATTGCGATAAAATAAATTGCGATAATTAAATTGCGATAAATAAAATGTAATACGGAATTAACAGTTAGCTAGGAACAGTTAGCTAGGATTTTGTTAGCGTGGATTCTTAACAAAATTCTCCTCATAGTTAAATTGTTTGTTTCTAACATATTTTATTTGTCCAATGTTTTCTTCATTATGCCACTTGTTGGATTCTGATAGATCAAAATCCAAATATGAAATTGAATGAAAATGGTTATTCTGCGGTGAACGGATACGTATAGCTATGGTTGTAAGTAGGATAGTAAATAACAGTTGAATCAGATTCGAGGAATGTACAGTGTAACTTATTAATGTGAAATCTAAATATTCCTCGGGTATTACCTACCCGTTAAAATATTTTCATCATTAACAGTTTGTACGAAAGAATTTTTAATTACAATCTTTATGAAAACATATATACACATATATTTTTTTCAGATGTAATACAGATTTAATGAGTTAATATAATATTAGACTCATTTGATTTACCGTTAGAATAAGAATAACTAATCTCTAAAACATTAGAGATTATATAATCGCCATGCTGAACGAAGATAAATGATGTAGAACGTTTCATGGAACGATAATTATACTCGAGGTACAGAATGAGATATTGAGGCATGGATTGTTGATAGTACTGGTGTTGTTACTGATGGTACTGTTGGTGCTAGTGATGTTGTTGAAGCTGGTAAGTTTTGCACCATGTTCTCCAAATTGATTACTTGAGCGCGAAGTTCGTTGACTTCTTTGATTACTCCGAGGTGATTGTCGGTAGGAACGAGCGGATGAATAAGGTTTAGAATCTGAGTTATGATATAGTCGTGGCGAGATATTTAGGAATTGAGATTGAGAATGGTGTTTCAGATTGGTTCGCCGGTGAATGCTTCGGGTTCTTCGCCCAGAGGACAATATAGTGGATGAAAGGGATCGCTTCTTCTTGTCTCCAATGATTAAGTAGACTACGAACTCATCAGATGAATTGGGGATGGAAAATGGGTTGATTCATTCTGGTGACACTGCTTTCGGAGCTTAGGTGAATATCCATGTCGGTATAGCTGTCGGAATAACTATCGGAATAGCTATCGAAATCTGAGGGACTCGAACTGGTTGAGGGATTCATCTCGTACAATCAGATGAAGGATTTTCGATAAGAAATAGATTGTAGGATGTAGATTAGTACTCTGCAATATATAATTTACATATACATATATAATACTAAAATCCCATAAGTTACGGAGAAATCTACAGAATCTGTCAGGCAAAGGTAACAATAACAGATACGCTAAGATATGAATTTTGTCTTTACACTATTCATGCAATCAATGCAGTAAGATGTGTCTAGACTAAGAATGATAAGCAAATGATTCCCTAAGAATGATGAGCAGGTAATTTTCGACATGAAATGATAAGCAAAACTTTTGACATGCAGACACGGTCGAATTCCAGACTCACTAATGCATCCTAACGACTTATCAGTTAGACACACTAATGCAGACTTGGTTCGCTAAGACCACTGCTCTGATACCAACTGTAGAAACCCGTCCTAATCCATCCGGATGAAGTCCATATCGATTATAAACGATTCACAACAGTTGATTACATCGCGAGGTACTTGACCTCTATATGATACATTTTACAAACATTGCATTCGTTTTTGAAAAGACAATCTTTCATTACATCGAAAATTGACAACATGCATACCATTTCATAGTATATCTTACTATAATTGACTTAATAATAATCTTGATGAACTCAACGACTTGAATGCAACGTCTTTTGAAATATGTCATGAATGACTCCAAATAATATCTCTAAGATGAGCAAATGCACAGCGGAAGATTTCTTTCGTACCTGAGAATAAACATGCTTTAAAGTGTCAACCAAAAGGTTGGTGAGTTTATTAGTTTAACATAAATAACCATTAACATCAATTTTAATAGACCACAAGATTTCCATATTCAGTTCTCATAAATATACATCCCATGCATAGAGACAAAATATCATTCATATGGATTGAACACCTGGTAATCGACATTCACAATATGCATATAAGAATATCCCTATCATTCCGTGATCCTCCTTCGGACATGATATAAATTTCGAAGTACTAAAGCATCCGGTACTTTGGATGGGGCTTGTTGGGCCCGATAGATCTATCTTTAGGATTCGCGTCAATTAGGGTGTCTGTTCCCTAATTCTTAGATTACCAGACTATAAAGGGGCATATTCGGTTTAATAATCCAGCCATAGAATGTAGTTTTAAGTACTTGTGTCTATTTCGTAAAACAGTTATAAAATCAGCGCATGTATTCTCAGTCCCAAAATTATATATTGCAAAAGTATTTAAAAAGGGAGCAAATGAAACTCACATATTGTATTTTGTAGTAAAAATACATATGACGACATTGAACAAATGTAGGGTTGGCCTCGGATTCACGAACCTATATCATTTATATATATGTTAACACATTATCCCATTTAATCAACTAAGTTTACTTATATATTATAATTTAATAAAATTAGTATCTTTAAAAATAATTATACTTATAATGAATATATGATATATAATTTAATTAAAGTTTTATCAATATAAATGATGATAAAAAAAAAATATTTGTATGTAATACTAGTTATCTTGTAATGTATTTTTATATAGATATCATTTGCTTGTTAAAAATAATAATTATAATAATACTAAAATTAATAATAGTAATGATAATAATAAAAATGATAATACTTTTAATAATAATGATAATACTAATAATAAAAGGATAAAAATACTAGTAATAATCATAATAATGTTACTAATGATAATAAAAATAATAATACTTATATTAGTAATAATAATAATAATACAATAATGTTAATAGTACTTACTAATACTTAATAATAATAATAATAATAATAATAATAATAATAATAATAATAATAATAATAATAATAATAATAATAATTATTATTATTATTATTATTATTATTATTATTATTATTATATTTATTTATACCTAATAAAAGGGATCACGAGTTTAATCAGATCCCAAAAACAGATTGAGATATCAAAGGCAAGAACATAGAATAATTCACGGTTCTTCGATTCTCCAATCGATCAATAGATTAACCAACAACAATTCGAGGTAAATCCGGTCATCAATTCATTATCAACATCGTGTCAATATCATCATCAGTCTTCATCATCGTATAATCATCATCATCATCCGACCCATGTAATCGTGATTAAGAATGGTTTCAAGATTTGTGATGGTGATTTACGATTATTAGCAGAAACAATATCCACCGTTGGTGTTTGATTAGTTTGAAGTGAAATGAAACAGGATAATAGGAAGGAGATGAATACGAGCAGGGTTAGGGTTTTAATCCCATGTATCAAATCAAAGAAGGTAGTGATAATTGATTAATTGTTTGTTTTTCATTTAGTTTTAAACTGCTGTTTGATTAACTAATAACAATTTATGCAGGTTCATCGTTGGTGATGCTCGATTGCAAAGTTAACACAAACACAGCAGTAATTAAACAAGGTTAGAGGGTTGTTAATGATAACTTATGATGGGTGGTGAACTATGGTGGTGGTTCTTGGGTTGTTTGATCATGTTAGAAAAAAAATTAATAGGAACGATGAAACCCAGCTACACTCGTATTCATTTTGTTTTATTTTTATTTTATTTTTTTCTTGAGTTTTTCTTGATCATAACAGAAAGAGAATAGCAGCAACGTTTGATGTCATGATATTGATAGTTTTGATGGGTTGAAACTTTATTTGAATGGAAACAGAAGATGGCAACATAACAGTGGTAGCGAATTTAAATAATGATGGTATATCGGTTTTCATTAATAGCAGGTACGAGCTTGAACACATATGGTTTCGGTTCTTGATGGTTTGAAACCGAACATTAATTGTTGGTGAGTTCGATGATAGTGATGGTATTTAATGAGTAAGCAGCAGTAATTTTTGAAATTTTGTTGTGTCTGTAACATTTGAAACAGGAAAACAGATTTCAGTAGCATAGTTTTCAATTAGTGTTTATAATTGTTGTTTTGTTGGTTTGGGTTCTTGTGGTAATAATTTGAAAATAGCTGAACGAACCAACTAGAATGTTTGGTGATGATTTTGATTATAGCAGCAAAAATTGATCAGGGATGAGGGTTGGTTTGGTAAGTGTCAAATAATATATAGGCAGTAATATTAAGCCTTACCAAGTAGTAGTAAGAGTCATTGTATTCGTGTGGTTTGATCATTGCAGGTACAACAACTTCAATGGGTTAAATTTTTAACATGAAGACAGAGAAAGAAATTGTAGCAGGCGGCTCAGTGTTGGTGATGGTTTAGTGACGGTTTGTCCTTGATGTTCGTGGTTAGTGGTTGTGACAGAAACAGATAGATACATAGCTGCAGGAGGTGGTTGTGGGTGGTGATTTGTGATTGGGTTTTCGAAGGTGATCTTAGTTATAACAGAAAGCAATTAAAAGTACTGAGTTCCATATAGTTGCAATATCAACAAGCAGATGGTGTCCTTTGTTGAGTTTAACAGGACCACAACAGAATTGGGTACGACTGCAGTAGCAAGAATCATGGCTAGTTTGGGTGGTGGTTTGATTCTTGAACCCGAACAGAACAAGATGTTGCAACTGGGTTTTCAAGAGGAGAAAGTAGGAGAGGGTGTTTTGTATAATATGCATATGTATAACTATAGTATAAATGTGATAGTGGGCAAGGGAGATGAATCTTCAATCAAGGAAAAGAAACAAAATATGTAAAAGTTGATTGTGTTTACCTACTAATTGGTACGATGGATTGTGCTTGTAAAGTATCCAGAGACATAAAACAAAGTTTGTTATGGATGGATAAATATGTGAAATTGATTCTATGTATCTAATCATTTACAACTCTTATTAATAAATACACAAGTATATATTAATAAAATAAAATTATATAAATAAAATTAATAATATTGGTAATAATAGTAATAGTTCTAATAATAACAATAATAATAAAAAAATGTATTTATAATAATAATAATAATTATATAAATAATAATAGTTAATAATAATTTAACAACTATGATAATAATAATCAAAAATGGTATTATCAATGATATTTATGATAAATTGTATTATCTGTATAATATTAATAATGGTTTTAATGTTAATGTAATTATAATTATAAAAGTAATAATATTAATAATAATGAAAGTGGTAATGACATCAATAACATTAGAAATTAAATGTATCTAATTTTATATATATGTATATATATATTTACATCTTTATTTACTCAATCGTTCTTGAATCGTCGAAACTGATCGAAGGTTTACTAGTTCCATATAAATAGTTCAAAGGTCAAATGTATACATGAACTCAGTTCATAGTTTTTGAGATTCAATATTACAGACTTTGCTTATCGTGTCGAAATTATATAAAGATCAAGTTTAAATTTAGTCGGAAATTCCCGGGTCGTCACAATATAAACTCATCATATTTACTCATTTATTCAATCTTAATGTGATACGTCTTTATGCCCTAATTTTTTTAGTGACAATTATTCATGCTTCCTTTTTTTCTTCTCCGAGCTATGTACTATGATATTAACTACCATGATCGATGCATGCTAATCATCTAATTCTCCACAACGGTATAAAGCTATTATAAGGTGAGAATACATAATGTGATCACTATTAGTTATCTTTATATATCTTTAGCTGACTGGAATTTTTTTTATTGATGTTAATTTCTCTTAATTGATAGGCTACGGATACTATAAATCACGCTTCGTCAAAAAATTGATATGTATATCTAACTAATTACAATTTTTTATTTTTTTGCTCACATCACCAGTAGCACTTCAGTTATTGTTCTGACCAACAATATGATGAGATAACAATACTGATTTACATACATATACAACGATATTACTACAATACTGAAAATGATAATGATCCACCTTTCTATTTTGGGTTATCCCATTTCAAGTATCTACTTGATATTTTAATCAATCAGAAGATGTTATTCTGGAGAGAGAAGATTTCTGATTGGTTGAGAATGAAGTTAGTAGAACTTCCTAAAACTTTGTGCAAAAAGTAACTGAATATTTGTAGTCGGACAGAGGGAGTATTATTATATTATTATTATTATTCAAATACAAGTTTTCTTTACGTGATTAATTACGTTACATAGTTACATATGTATGTGAAATACATGTCTCAATAAAATGTTGAAATGTAAATTTTATGATAAGAAAAATAATAATTGTGATCAAAATTGAAAGTAAGTGGTGGGAGAATAAATGTAGTTAATTTATTATGACGAAGTTAAGTATATTAATATATTTGTAAAAACAATGACAAATTTCTTAGTCGGAATGTATGGTTAAACGGGTCACTAAACTATATGACTTTATCATTTACGTTCACTTAATATATAAAACACATCGTTAAACTATTTCATTTAAACAAACCCGTGATTCCACGGTTTATTTCACTAGTATGTTATTTATATGTATAATTCATTTAAATTTTAAATCAATTATGATATGCATGTAAAGCATCATGTACCTCCTTACCGTGGCCACACATCATCTGTAAATATCTATCTTCTTCTTCTTCAATTCGTACGTACGACTGCCCACTGTAAACGAATAATAATAATACTCCGTAATATCTTTTATTCATTCCTATTTATTGATAGGAGTATTTACTTCAACTTCCACCACATATTATTATCTCAATTTATTCACTACATACTCAATTCTCTCTCTGTAATTTTCATCAATATCACCTGTAAGTTTTTAAACCTAATTCCATAATTCTACTAGTGTTGTTATGTTATATGTTCATTTTGTTTTACTTTTACTAATTTGTTGCTGTTAGTTGTTGATTTGTGTATGTATCATCCATTTTAATTATGTACATCTGCATCTGTAGAGATCAGGTAGTTTTATGCAAACAATTGTAGATGTATTGAGTAATTAAGATTTATAACCTTATCGAACTTTTTATGGAGTTTTCATGTGTAATTTAGTTGGATTAGTTGTTTGGATCATCGTTCAAGCAGGACTTAATTCACCTCTTATGTACAACCTTTTTCGATATATTGATAATTTGTAACCGATACCTGGTTAGTCTGAACAGGGAAAACCTAATCTGTTTACCGAATTAATTGATTGTTTACTAGAGATTAACAAAGTGCATTACATTTACTATTTTTGTTACTTGTGAATATTGGAGTTGCTTTGTAGTTATATTTGGTATTTGCTTGTTTTCAGCTTATGGTATAGGGTTAAGGTTCTTGGTGTTAAATTTATTTTTTCATCTATTGAACCTTCTTCTTTAGGTAACTTATTGTCATACTCGAAAGGTGATATTGGTGATAGGAAGCAGTAAGTTAAAATCATCATGCCCAGGAACAATGGCAAAGCAGTGGAATCTTCTGTAAATCGTAACCAATTGTCGTGGTTGACGCATTGGACAGGAACAAGATCTGAAACAGATACACATGATCATTTAACTCAGTTTAATGATCGTGATATGAAGAAACACATGAACAGGGGTGAAATTGCATCTGATAATTTTGGTTATTCCAAAGGGATCAAAGATGTTGATTTGACCATAAGTTTAAATAAGCCAAGTAGTCAATCTTTTCCGTTTTTTAAAATCGGTCACGAACAAGGGAAATTGAAGACAGTCCAACCTCAAGTTTCTAACTTTAACAATGGTTTTAATTTCGAAAATTCGTCAAGCGAACGACATCTTCAACCTACAGAACATGTGAAAAAGTATCACATGTTTTTTGGGGAGAGCAGTTACTCGTACGCAGGCCCTTCTGATCAAGAACATTTTCCTATAAGCCAAAAACCCGAAATGCCCTCATTTTTTGAACAAAACAACACACCCCATTTGAAGGCGAACGATCCTTCTACAAGCAGCCACCGTTCACCAGCGTCTATCGAAGGGCAGTACAAAAGAATGCAAAAACATATAGGACTAGGATTCTTTCCACATCAGACTGGTTCTCATGGACAATGCTCGTTTCAGGATGTTCGAGACGCGGAGATGGCGAGGATGACAGGTGGCATTCATAGTTTTTCGAGGACAACTCACAGTTTATTGATCACAAAACAGACTGATGTTGAAGTGTTTCGAGAAAGTCAGGTTTATAGAGGGTCCCGTTTATCTACCCAATTTAACGGGGAAGCTTTTGAAGATCTTAACTACAGCCCTCCACGTTTTACACAGGGTCAACGAGGAGTAAAAATCCAACTTTTAGACTCCTCAGATCACGAATCACGGGATAATGTTGACAGTGTAAAAGCTTCTTTAGATGTTCAGAAAAATGAGTCGTCAGCTGATACGGATACTATGGACTTCGGCTGTTTCAAAGAGAATCATCTTTCTGGTAATCTTTTAGTTACTATTAATAATTTCATAACTGTAGGTCTCATCTTGTAACAGATGTTGTATCAGTCAATTTCTGCCATTGATTATTAACTTGAATTTTCTTATCTATTGTTACAGGTGTAGATTTGTCTCGGCCAAACAAGGTATATTTACTATGCCTTTAAAATCCTATTTGGTTTTATTTTCTCTTCAATATGTCTTGTTCTGATTTCTAAGAATCCATGTAGGTAGCTAAGTTTTAGTAAAAATAATAAAATATATGCTATCCAATTTACAGTTAGTTTCTTTCAGTGTTGAACTAGAAATCCCAATTAGATTTGTCACTTTTGACCCATTTTCTTTGAATCCCAATTAGATTTGGCACTTTTGACCCAGTTTCTTTGAATAGTTTGGTTTGGATTATGATCTTCATGGGTCAAAGAAAAGAATTTATCTAGTATGAAACAGTTTAAACGGATTGATGCGTTATTTATAGCAAACTAAACAGCTTTGGGGAAAAGCTTTGTGGGTCAACCCTACCCAACCTGCTCATATTGACCCGTTCCAAACTATAATCTTTGCTATTTTTTCCTCTACTCCCATTATATGCTATCCTTACCATACTTCGTGCTAAACATTCAGGACACCATCGTGGAATCGAATTTACCCTTTCTACCTCCACTTACCATGTCAAAAGAGAAAGACACGAGCAGAAAACGTAAAATAGAACTACCCGATATGAATGTAGAAATTTCCGCTCTACCAGCTGCGTCAACCTCAAGTAATAAAGCCGAGCCATGCACATCAAGAACTCAAAGTTTGGACATGAACACACTACACTTAAATCTTGATCACACAAGCAACTCAAACTCTAACGAATGTTCCAACACTAACCTACATTCAGAACCAGGAAACAGATGGATCAAACGTCTCAAATTGAACTCTTCATCTTCTCTCCCTTATGGTACCAAAATCTCAAAACTGGCTGAACCATCATCTAACAGTAAACTGAACAAATTTTTTGCCAGAGGTTTTGATAAACGCCTTGGTGAGAAATCAGAATCTATAGTGGGTGAATGCAGTGTGAAAAGTGATTCGTCTTCTGAATGTAAAGACGTGATGCTTTCACATTCTTGGATTAAAAGGTGGAGCCGTAACCAAAATCAGAAAAGTCTCGAGACGTTGGATACTTGTAAAGCGGATGATCCAAAATTTGCAAACGATGAAACGCAGAAAAAGCAGTTTCCAAGTATTGCTGCAATGGCTTTAATGGGTAAAGCCATGACTGGATTTCAACAATGTAAGTTTCAGAAAAAAGAATCTTTTGTTGTTTGGAATACCAAGACTTTCGAATAGGCGTTCACTATTTCAGTTTTGTTCGGGATTAATTTGACCAGAAATCAAGAATTATCAGTGTTCTATATGCCCCTTTTTAAGTTTTAACTTGCTTGTATTTGCTATCTACTACTCCTACATAACTTCATTTTGACCTTAATTAGTGTGTGGTTGCCATTATGGAATAACCAGTTTTTGTTTTTTTGTTATAAAGATGGTTGCTTTATGATTGTTTACATCTTACCTTAATTAGCGTATGGTTGCTTTTATGGAAGAACCAGTTTTTGTTTTTTGTTATAAAGATGGTTGCTTTATGATTATTATATTATTGTTTTCATCTTACCTCCTCCTCCGTACCTCACATTTGTGAAATTGGATTTTGTTGTTGTTGTCGTATTTTTTATTTTAAGATGGTTGTTATACTGGAACATGTAAATGAAACTGCAAATTCTTGAAATCGCTTAGGTAAGTGTCTCAAATGAACCTACGCCGATACTATGATTCGAACTCTCTTCGAAACACTTAAAGTTGAAGTCGGATCTTGTTGTGAAGGTGGCTTGTTATATGATCATTACCAATAGAACACAGTTGCACAAAATATGGCATATTCAAAGGATAAAATAAAATAATAAACATTAAATGCGGAGTAAACGGCTAAACGGATAAGGTCACGGCCTATCCGGGTACCCGTGATCCTTTTGACCCTTTTCTGCCACCTTAAGATATGTTGAGTAACTTACCCATTTCGCTTTTTATGAAGGATTGCTAGTCTCTGATGGTGCACGCGAACACCCCAACAATGCATCTCCATTTATTTGGGCATGTTTTGTGAATCATTGACTAAAACATTGGACCGCCACTTGAGAAAAAAATATTTTATGAATTTATTATTCTTAGTCAAAAAGAAAACCCCATAAAAGAGGACAAGTTCATTGGTTTTGCAACTTGTAGACCTTGGGAATTTCATTATGTCCATAATTATTGGAACATTTTGATCCTATTGGGATTGGGACTTTAACCCCATCAGATCCAACACCTTACACTTTTCAGATCTATACTAAATAAACTTACATCACTTTACTAATAAACTACTCCATTTACTTTATTAGATATTGCCAAATTGGTAACATACCCATATGTGATATGTGAATTGCATTATTACAAATTTTAATAACAATAATTGGCATTATAAGTGCAGTTATAATACATAGTACTAGTAAAGTTGAGTGCAAGAAAAAGGGATGTTATGGCTCTTTGTATGGCTACAGCCATGTTAGCCAAGAGAACCCATGGTGCACTTCAACTTAATCTTGGTCACAGTTCACATGTGGACATATCATGTACTCTCTGCATCATCACTTGTAGTTTTACCCTTCATCCTTCACTAAAAAGGAGCTTTATATAACACCACCATCTTTAATTGTAGCCTTTTCCAATATGACTGTAATCCCAGATCTTATGTAGAATCCTTCATCTGCTCTATCACCTTCTTCAACTCCCTATCAAGATTTGGACCCATAACAAATTCAGAACAGTAAAAAAAAAAAAAAAAAAAAACTAATATTATGAGTATATAAAATGAGATCACAACAACTATTATACATAGAAAATTCACGTTTCTTGCGAAACTTTAGACCGTTTAACTTACTTCCAGATAACCATTTTTTTTCATCCATTGAAATCATTTTAAAAAAGAAATAACCCGAATCAAACAATCATTCATAGGTGAAACATTGGCTTACATCTTTGTTCATGATCAACACATCACATCCGATCTTTGCATTTTTGTCTATGATGCAATTCCTGCAATGAAAACTGGCATCGTTAAAGAAACCAATTTTTTGTTAAATTTCAGTGTTGGTATGTGATATTGTGTTACCTGATTTTTGTGTTACGTCCTACGCCAATTGGGACCTTTCCTTCAGCTAGCAAATAAGCGATCTCAGATTCTGTCTGATAGTAATCTGCCCCCAACATTAGTGTATCCTGTAACAGAAAATTTAAATAAGTTATAATAATTTTAATGTAGTCATGTAGATATAAAAAAAATTTCATTATCTTGCAAAACTCACCTTAAGCTCGACACCAGAATCTAAACGGGAACGTTCACCCACTATTGAGTGTTCAATGTTGCATTCTCTCAGAAAACAACCATGTGAAATAATTGCATTCTTGAGCTGTAAATAAATGAAAAATAAACTTTTTAGCAAGCTAGATTATTCATTCGCGACCAAACACTAACAGCTGCCTATTATGACTACATATGTACATAATGTTATAATTGGTTAATCAATTTAAACACCTTATTAAGAAACTAACAGATTATTCAATCGTGTACGAGTTTACCTTGCTTTTTTCGATCTTGGATGGTGGCAAGAACCTAGGAGAAGTGAAAAATGGAGTCTTTGGATCATAAAACTGAAACTTAGGTACCTTCAAAATGACCTAAACTTCAATAAAAGATAATTAACCTGTTCATACAAAAGAATGAAAAATACCACATTCACGATTATATCACCTCATCTGTAAGCGCCAAATTCGCGTCATAAAAAGACTTAATCGTCCCGATATCTTCCCAGTAGTCTCTGAATAAGTACGCCTGTCACAATTATCATAATTACATTACATAAAAACATAAAAAAAATGAAAAATATACGCTAAAAATGTATTAAATCCTTCCTTACTTGCACATTGTGCTCTGTTACGGCAGCAGGAAGGATTTCAGATCCGAAATCATTAGATGTCGGGTACCCCCATCTTAATAGATTTAACAAAACATCCCTTTTGAAAACGTAAACGCCCATTGATGCAATATATGGCGATTCTTTAGCTTCTTTTTGTGATAATCCAAGCAAACTAGTATCAATTCGCTGCAAAAACATAACATATTCAGAAAATGGATTTAAAATCAGATATGTTTCTTGTTTACTTTATGTCTACTGACCATTGCTTGTAAATCGTCGCCTTTTGGTTTTTCAGCAAATTGAATGACTTTACCCTTGTTATCGAACTTCAGTAGCCCAAAATCAGGTGCTCGGCTATATAATACAATCACATATCACATTTGATTAAAAAAAAAAAAAAAAAAAAAAAAAAAAAAAAAAAAACTTAAAAATATAACGGTAAGAGTATAAAGATTGACATTAACAAACCTTTCACCTACTGGCACGCAAGAAACTGTGATGTCAGCATCTCTGTCAATATGATTCTGTTTTAGAAAGTAAAAAAGTTTAATAAGTTCAATAGCAAGTCTTATTACTTCATGGTGAACAATAAACCAGGTGTACGCATACCTGCAACAGGTTAAGATAGTCCATGCGATAAAGATGATCACCCGACAAGATTAGTATATCCTCAATATCCTTGTTTTTGGCATCCTATAGGAACCAAAAAAGTCGATTACTTATTATAAAAAATGAATCTTTTTGAGAGTACATTCAATCAAGAAATTGATATAAACTTATCAACGCACCTCGAAAACCCATGTAAATTGTCTCACAGCGTCTGCTGTTCCTTGAAACCAATTCATTCCTGTTTCCCCGGGCGTTTGAGTGGCAGCCAAAACCTATCGAAAAGCAAAAATCCCGAAACCAACATTCAATGCATTAATTAATATGGTAACCACAATCACATTTTCAAATGGGACATATTGTACATTCATAAAATTTAGAACATACAGATCCTATTCAAGATTACAAGCGGTCGTAAGCATCATACCTCAACAAAACCATCGCCAAAATTCACACCGTTGCCAAAATAAGTACGAGCAATGTGCCGATTTAGAGAAGCGGAATTGAATTGAGTTAGAACAAATATTTTGTTTATAGTGCTGTTTAAACAATTGCTCATAGGGATGTCGATAAGCCTATAGCATCCTCCTACAGGTACCTGTAAAACATGTATCATCAAAATCGCGTAAAAGGTATAAATAATTCCCATTTACTAACTAGCTACATTAGTATGTCACAAAACAGATCAGGTTGGGTTGACCCAAAACACTTTGCGTCCAAAGTTTTTAAGGAATTTGAGTTATTCCATGTACATTAGTCAAGCAAACAATAACATGAATCTTGAAACTTGTTAGATCATAGAGAATAAAGACGTATACTTACGGCGGGTGTAGCGGTTTTGCTAGTAAGAGGGAAGAGTTTAGTTCCTGCACCACCACCAAGTATGATTGCAGCCACATTTTTTGAATTTACTCTTCTTCTTTCAAAACTTGGTGCTGTCAGTGTCTGTAATGTGAAAAATATTAGTTTTTATTCAATTAAAGATCTATGAACCATGTAAATTAAACTTAAATGTTAACTAAAAACCCAAAATTTTGCACAAATTTTCTCCATAATATAATACAAAAAACATTTCTTTATCCTTAGCATACTTTATCAAGAAATTTATAAATGAATTCAGTTGGAGGGTTAAGAATCTTTATGATCCATTACAAATTTTTAAAAAGGTTTTTTTTTTTTTAAAGAAGTTCAAAAACTACAATAAATTAAGCTATCAAATGAACCACAAATTATTATAAATTAACTACAAATGAACTGAATTGTAACAATTGAACACATGAACAACCATTTACAAAATAATAATGTTGGAAACCATACCTCAACCAAGGTTTCTTTGCCATTATCTGATGTAATGACATTGAAAGCAACCCCAAGTTTTGTAATTTTGCTAGTCTGCTTTTGAAAATTTAAGCTTTTTTGCACTCTATTTACCCAAACGTTGCCGTTTAAGCTCCACCTAATCTTTTCACCTCTCAAAAACCCTTCATCCCCATTCACACTTAATTTTACCAATTTGGTACTGTTTTTCAATGTTGAACAACAGTAATCCATCTTAAAATGACAAAATTAACTAACCCCACAAATTATTTATAAAGATTAAAGACTAATGTAAATATTAAAAAAATATAATATAAAAAAGGAGTTTGTACAACCACTAATCTAGGTAACCAAGTAAAGTATAGATCACATAAAGATATTTAATGTTACTCATAATCAAAGGTACCCCCTTTGGTATAACTTTTTATTCTAAAAAATAGGCTCAAATGGAAGTTTCCAAGAAGATTTTTTTTTTTTTTTTAGAAACTTGAACAGGGGATGTTAGAAACAGCGAGATTATAGCATAAACTTGATCAAAACTGAAAATTAGACAACCCCAGATGAAAAAGATTAAATTATGAGACTACCCAATTGATGATTATTGAAAAAGTTGTGAATCAAGATTTGTTGGAAAGTGTAGATTTATTGGCCTGTGATCTCTGTCACGAGAAATCTGGTGTGGTTTTGCATGTATATGTGTCTACATTTGTGTCATTATATATAATTGTGACGAAGTTGAATGCTTACTTGTGGCCAAGATTTTTTTCTTATTAACATCTTTATTCTAACATTGATTTGTACCTGAACTGGTAATGGCCTGTCTTTTTTTAGTTAGCGAGAGGTTAGAAGTTCAACTTTGCTGAACTGCAACATTACACTCAATGTTATCCCTGACTTGAAGTATCCACACAAGTCGCTTTCGCTTAGTGTGGGGCAGCAGAGAGGGGGTTTTACCGGCCATACCTTCGGATTGGTCCGGATTTTCTCCAGAACAGTAGTTGGGGGCGAGTTATGCAACTACGGGAGATGAACGCGTGGGTAGTTTAGTTCCCTGAGTGATCCCAAACTGATGTAAAAAAAAAATATATGTACCCACCCCCTCTCACGCCCCAAAAATCTAGGTGGCATCCCACTTGTCAAGGCCCTGACGCCCCTGACGCTCATAACGGGGCGTCACCCGTGACGCTTTGGGGGCGTCAGTCAAGAATCTGACGGGAAAAAAAGGTAGGCGTCAGAAATTTTTGGACCAATCAGATTTCTCCATTAATTTTTATATATTATTAAATTATATATTTTATACCCAACTTCCAATAATATTTTACCACACCACCCATCACAAATTTAACACTCAAATTTAACACTCTCCATTTAAAAACTTCACTTCTTGATATTGCCACATCACCACATTTGCCTTTGACATCAAAGTGAGGGTTATATATGGTCTAAAGATGTAGTAATTTACATTTAACACCATCACTTTTCAAGTAATTTCAATTTTTTCAAGTGAATCACATTGAAGTTCACATTCTTAAAATTCCAATTCCTTTGATCAAGTCTCTATTGAAGAGTTGGAGTTCAAAGGGTGTTATAGCCTCTAGAACGTTAAGGTCTAAAGAGCATCGAAAGTTATATAATTGAATCTACAAATATATTCAACATTTAAGAAATTGTATTTTTTTTTTTTTTGAAAGGCAGATAAATTTTTTATTAAAACTCAAATAGTTTTACATACTAGCACACTGATTTATATAAATGCTCACAGACTATTATATCACCATGATGCAAAGGTTGCAGCATAGCAACATATCACGACTAATTACAGACTAAGACAAAAAAAAACAAGCTGGTTGTGTAGCCAGTTGTGCCAATCGATCTTTTTACTTTTGCACCGTTTCGCGATCCACTCAAAGCTCTTAACTTGTATCTCATTTAGCGCAACCGGAGGATTCCATCCTTTGTTGGAGAAGATTTTTTGATTCCGATTTTTCCATATTAGATAACCACACGTCCATTCGACTGCTTGCCAGATCTTCGCACCCAAACTCGACATTTGATTTGAAGAGACACCACGAAAGGCTTCATTAATACTCAAATTTGTAGAGCCATGAATGCCCCATGTGAAAACCCGAACTAATCCATCCGGACGAAGTCCATATCGATTACAAACGAATTACAACAGTTGATAACATTGCGAGGTACTTGACCTCTATATGATACATTTTACAAACGTTGCATTTATACTTAAAAGGCAATCTATCATTACATCAAGAGTTTTCATATTCGCCTAACATCTCATAACATCCAAATGACCTAATTTGCCATTTACTTAATAATAATCTCTACAAACTTCAATGACTCGAATGCAACGTTCTTGAATCATGGCCTAGATGGTCCCAAATAATGTCCTTAATACGAGCTAATGCACAGCGGAAGACTTAATTCGTACCTGAGAATAACATGCTTGAAAATGTCAACATAAAGTTGGTGAGATATATAGGTTTGATGCTAGCAGCGTTATAACAATGGACCACAAGATTTAAAGTTTATACATAATACACTCCTCGTGTATAGAAAAGACGTTGAGCACTTGGTAACCATACTTAACATTTAAATCACAGCAGCATACTCTTAAATAAACCCTACACCGTACCAAGTGTAGTAACGAAACGAAGTACTGTGCAACCGTTAAATGCTGGTCGTCCAGCCCAGTTGGGGTTGTCAGGCCCGATAGATCTATCAACAGGATTCGCGTTTACGCTCCTCACGTAAATATTAGCTACCAAGTATAAAGAGATATGCCATGGTACAACTCAACGTAGAATTTATATTTTTGATCACTTGTGTCCATAACGTAAATCATTTATAAAAACAGCGCATGTATTCTCAGCCCAAAAATATTTAGAGTTTAAAAGGGAACTATATACTCACCTAATGTATTTTGTAGTAAAAATACATATAACACCATTGAACACTTATAAGGTTGGCCTTCGATTCACGAACCTAATTAATTATATATTTATGTATTGATTAATATCTAATTTAACAAATAAAGTCAAATCTTAGTGTACCTCAATCCTAATGCTCGAGACTAATATGCAAAAGTTAATAAAATTTCATTTGACTCAAAATGAATTCCAAAGATTTATACATAATTAATTATAGTTAAATATTGTCATTTTATATTTTTACAAAATTTATTAGAGTAAATATAATATAATTTATAAAATTATACTAAGAATGATATTTGTAATAATAACAATATGTTCGCTAGAATAATTCTTCTGATTAAAATAATAATGTAATATTAATAATAATAACAAAATAATAAATTGATAATTTTATTAATTATAATAATCAAAGTAATAATTTGATAGTTTTTGACAAAAATATTAATTGTTTTTAGTTACTAACATAAATACTCATAATAATAATAATAACTATTATAATAGTCATAATGTTAACAATGATAATAATAGTAATAATATTTTTAAATAAATGATAATTAATGACTTTAATAATAATAACAATTAAAATAATAATTTTATAGTTGTTGATAAAAATATTGGTTATTATTAATAATAAAAGTCTTAATAATGATGATAGTAATTTTAATAACGATGATTTTAACGACGACGTAAAAAAATATTCATTTTTAATAATTTGTACAAAACTTTAATTGACTATAACTTCAAATCCGTCCGTCGAATCCATTCGACATCTAAATGAAAAGTTTATGGTTTTTCGCCACCTTTCCAAAAACATATATATCATATACCTTATCTTAACCGCAGGAGTAACTAATTCAGATTCTATCCTAAAATATATTTTGACAAAAATAAATATAAAAGCATGCATAATCCTAATTTCTCGAGCACTAGTCAGGGATACACTAAAAAAAAAAAGTTAAGTTTAGAGTGCTCACGTATCAATATTGAAATTTAATATTGTAGGAAAAATAAGGAGACGCAACAGAGATAATAAACACTAGTTTGTCTCACGAGCAAAACCTCTGGGCATTACCCATAACCTCCATAGCTATAACCCATAATCTCCTTAGTTCTATTCCATTCATGGAACCATTTTTGGAAATGTTTGGGCAGGGCCTCGTCTTAGTATTTTATGATTAATTAGTGCTTATAACACTCTTAATCTTAAAATTAATGATAACATTAATCTTTAATCTAAATATTTATAACTAATATAAATAATAGTAATAGGAATTGGTAATACGGAGTAAGTTTACAACATGTATGCATGTGTGTTTTTTTATTAAATCAGAAAACAGAAACATCGAATTAAATAGGGAGTTTGTGAAAATGATTGGTTCCAGCTCAAATTTTGTCTTTCTCGACCGACACAAGATTTTAATTTTATATATATTTATTTATTAAATTTAAATAATTAATTAAATATTATATTATATTTACGGTAATGGTAAAAATATAATTTTTACAAAATTTACTTTTACGTTGTCACTCAACTAAAGTCCCGGTTCCGATTTTCCAAATAAAGTTTCGTACGTCAAAAAAAACTAACCCTTTTAAGTTTAGTGACTCGTACCATTGTCAAAAATTAGATCTAAATTTATAGAAAACTAACCCACTCAAAATGTAACTTAATCTTTTGAGTGTTGTGGTCATTTACTTTTATAATTCAATGTCTCTTTATTTTTTTTTTCAAAGTGTATTTATATCCAAAATGTTTTTAATTAAATAATATGTTTAATCATTTTGTAAAATAAATATATATATATATAATGAATACGTTTTACTTAAATATTTATCCTTATAAAAATTACGGACCGTTAACGTTTAAAATTTGTCAAAAGGTTTCTAGAAAATTATAACTTTTAAGATAACGTTAAAACCTTTATTTTATTACAATGACTCATTGATAATTGACAAAAAGATTTTTAGATATCTATAAAACTATATTATCTTTTACCCTCGCCGATAAATATAATAATCTGATATCGAAACCTAGTGTTATATATCTAATACTTTGTTAACGCTATTAATACATATCGTATATACACATAGATGTTCGTGAATCGTCAGGCTTGGTCAAAAGGGTATCTAATCATCCAAATATAGATTTCAAACTTTCTAGACTCAATATTAGGGTTTTTGCTTATCGTGTCGGAAACATATAGAGATTAGGGTTTAAATTTGGTCAGAAATTTCCGGGTCGTTACAGTACCCACCCGTTAAAGAAATTTCGTCCCCGAAATTTGGTAGAGGTTGTCATAAATAACAATAAGAATGTTTTTCATGACGAATATAAGGCAATAATAGAGTTTTATCATTATTGAAAGATATGGATAAGACGATTCGATTATGTGAAGCGAACGAGTGAAGCTATCACAAAAGAGTGGAATGAATAAATAAATATATTCGTTTTAACCGATGACGTGGTTATTATTGACTTCCGGGATTTAAGGGATTTAAAGAAAATCTTACATAATAAGATTTGGTTCTTCGGCGATTTAGAAAATCAGAATCTTCTTTGATTAATGTGGCAAATCTGTTTCAATTTCTTTGTCAGATACTTTGCTATAAATCAACTCCTTCGTTTTCCTTATTTTTCACAACTCACATCTTCTACTTTTCTACTTTAAAACATTCGTTGATATGCTTCATCCAATTCTGATTCTTGATATACTCCTAATTTTCACATCTGTCATTCTTCTCTTCCGTCTACCACCGGAGGATTTTATTTACTTCTACTATTATCTTGGGGTTATAGTGTTTTTAATCTTCCCGTGCCTTTACGTGGCAATACGTATTGATATGCACGGTTTGTAATTTCTGAGTAATTGCTGGGTGTTGTATCTTCCCGTCCTCGAGTCAAGCGAACAATGGTCCGGAATTCTTAGGTGTGAAATTTGAAATGAACATAGCTAATGCTTTTAGAAAGAAATGGTAATGGCATAATTTTGATTTGTCACATTACCAGAATATCCTGGAGAAATAGAACTGTCAAGATGATATGTTCCTAATATGTTTGGAGATTGGATGGAATGTAAGAGCCGTGTAACATGGCACATGATGATGGTACTGTAAATCATCACATCCCATTAAAGACTCAACATGACTTACTGTAATATAATGAAGTTGATCAAGTTTCATTATATTATACTAATTCATGTATCAGTTCCCAACACTGCTTCAGAACATTCCTATTTTAAACTCGAAGGTTTTAGAACTTAGAAACTAACACAGTTTCTTTTATATTGTAACGCTGATATTACGGAGAAGTAAATGATTTCAGATAAGGATAGTGGTGAAAATATCTTCAGAAATATTGAGGATATTTATCATGAAAGATATGATAATATCTTGAAATTTCTAATGTCGAAGGATGATGATGAAGATTGACCTATAAGGGTTTAGATTCAGAAACAATGTGTTTGCTACAGAATCGTCATGATTCTTTATGTACAAGTTTAGTCCTTGTAATTTGTTCAGAGTCTCCTTCACGGTTTGCTCAATCTAGTTTTCAGTACCAAATTTTTTATCAAGCGTTCCTAACACTTCCTTCTTTTATCATCAACTTTTGGTCATTAAGACCATCTACAACATGCTGCTTCATCAGCATTTTCAAAGTTATCGGATCTGGATCATCGGTTATCAAACCAAGATGATTTCAGGAGGATTGTATTTTTAGATGATTAAGCGCTGATGGTAATATGATGGGATATAAAAGATTCTCCGGTAACGATAGCGAAAGAACAACGTATATATATCGAGGTTATACTAAGAGTAATCTTATTGAGAAGTCGAAGTGGAGCTGTGACAAAATTGGCTACTTTGAAAAGGAGTCATAAGGTTGTTTTTGCTAATAAATGCCAAAGGATCTGACACAAATACGTGTTAGACTATAACTTTGGTTTAGAAAGTTTTTTTTTTTTTTTTTTCCAGGTGCATAATTGTATGCATAAATCTTTCTTCCGTAGACGAGGTGCGGCTGGTTCAACTTCTCGATCGAGGTGTTTTCAAGAATCATGAAAAGATTTGAACGAGGATTATAATTGTCGAGGTACAAATGAGGTTTAAGATGAATTCAAGTGGCAAACTTGAAGAATTGTTTAGTTCCATATGTTATAATCAATATTTTAATTCATTTTAATTGTCCAACGTTAGCAGTCCAATAGTCCAATTGTTCAATCGTTCAATATAATCATATATATATTAATATATTAATATTAATTAATACGTATCGTGACCCGTGTACCGGTCTCAGTGTCGATCACAACTCAAACCATATATATATTTTGGAATCAACTCCAACCCTGTATAGCCAACTCCCACCTTCGTATATAGAGTGTCCATGGTTGTTCCGATATATATATATATATGGGTCAATATGATAAGTCGAAACCTTGTATACGTGTCCCGTTATTTAAAATGCGTAAAATAAATAAATATATATCATGACCCATTATACAACGTGTTGTCTCAGAATTAATCCGACGTATTGTTGTACATGTGTCCCGACAGTATGTACAGTGCAGAAATTAAAATTGCGAGAATGTAAATTGCGATAAATTAAATGTTAATCAGTCAGTTGGGAACAGTTAGCCGGAACAGTTAGCGTGTAATCCTATCGCAATTTCAATTAATTAATTCGTTTGTTTCTAATACTTTTTATTTTTGTCCAACGTTTTCTTCGTTATGCCACTTGTTGGATTCTGATAGGTCAAAATCCAAATATGAAATTTTGAATAGAAATGGTTATTCTGTGGTGAACGGATACGTATATCGGATAGTGAATGATCGTTGAATCAGATTCGAAGAATGTACAGTATAACTTATTAATGTGAATTCTAAATATTCCTCGGGTACTACCCACCCGTTAAAATATTTTCATCATTAATAGTTTGTACGAAGGAAATTTTTTTTTTTTTAATTACAATCTTTATGAAAATATACTTGCATATATATTTTCTTCAGATGTAATCATAGATTTAATGAGTCAATAAGATATTAAACTCATTTGATTTATCGTTAATACTAGATTACATAATTTCTAAAGAATTAGAGATTACATAATCGCCAGGTCGAACGAAGATAAATGAGGTAAAACGATACATAAATCGAAGATAATCGATGTAGAACGATATATAGAACGAAGATCATACTAGAAGTTCCGATGAGGTTTTTGAGGTATGTGATGTTGATATCCGAGATACGGTTTGTGATGTTAAGATTTACGGTGTGGTTGTGGTTTGGGGGTGATAAGAGTACTGTCGACGTTGATGATGGTGATACAGATTATGCTGCTGCTGGTGCTGCTGGTGTTTGTAACCTTCGCACCGTATTTTCTAAAGCCAATACCCGAGCGCGAAGCTCGTTGACTTCTTCTATTATACCGGGATGATTGACGGTTGGAACGAGCGAATGAACAAGATTTGAAATATGGGATAGTATGTAATCATGACGAGATACTCTAGAAATGAGCGAGAAAATGGTGTTTCGTATAGGTTCGCCGGTAAGTGCTTCAGGTTCATCGTTAAGAGGACAATTTGGTGGATGGAATGGATCACCTTCTTCTTGCCTCCAGAAATTTAGTATATTACGAACCCATCCCCAATTCATCCAGAATAGATGATGGGAAATTGGTTGATCCATTCCGGTGATGCTGTTCTCGGAGCTCGAATGGAAATCCATATCGGCGTAGCTATCGAAGTCAGAGGAATTCGAACTGGATGAAGAATCCATCTTGTATAGTCGGGGAAATGAATTTTTAGTTTGGAATAGATTATAGGAGTTGGGTTTGGTATTCTTCAATACATAATTTACATATGTATTTATAATACTCAAAATCCCATGAATTGCGGAGAATCTTTGAAATTCGTCAGGCAATGTCTATAGTAACGGATACGCTAGGATACGAATTTTGTCTATACACTATCGATGCACTAAATGCAGTAAAACGTGTCTAGACTTAAGAATGATAAGCAGGTAATTCCCTAAGGATGATAAGTAGATGATTTTCGACTAGAAATGATAAGCAAAACTTTTGACATGCAGACACGATCAAAGTCCAGACTCACTAATGTATCCTAACAACTTACTAGTTAGACACACTAATGCAGACCTGGTTCGCTAAGACCAACGCTCTGATACCAACTGTGAAAACCCGAACTAATCCATCCGGACGAAGTCCATATCGATTACAAACGAATTACAACAGTTGATAACATTGCGAGGTACTTGACCTCTATATGATACATTTTACAAACGTTGCATTTATACTTAAAAGGCAATCTATCATTACATCAAGAGTTTTCATATTCGCCTAACATCTCATAACATCCAAATGACCTAATTTGCCATTTACTTAATAATAATCTCTACAAACTTCAATGACTCGAATGCAACGTTCTTGAATCATGGCCTAGATGGTCCCAAATAATGTCCTTAATACAAGCTAATGCACAGCGGAAGACTTAATTCGTACCTGAGAATAACATGCTTGAAAATGTCAACATAAAGTTGGTGAGATATATAGGTTTGATGCTAGCAGCGTTATAACAATGGACCACAAGATTTAAAGTTTATACATAATACACTCCTCGTGTATAGAAAAGACGTTGAGCACTTGGTAACCATACTTAACATTTAAATCACAGCAGCATACTCTTAAATAAACCCTACACCGTACCAAGTGTAGTAACGAAACGAAGTACTGTGCAACCGTTAAATGCTGGTCGTCCAGCCCGGTTGGGGTAGTCAGGCCCGATAGATCTATCAACAGGATTCGCGTTTACGCTCCTTACGTAAATATTAGCTACCAAGTATAAAGAGATATGCCATGGTACAACTCAACGTAGAATTTATATTTTTGATCACTTGTGTCCATAACGTAAATCATTTATAAAAACAGCGCATGTATTCTCAGCCCAAAAATATTTAGAGTTTAAAAGGGAACTATATACTCACCTAATGTATTTTGTAGTAAAAATACATATAACACCATTGAACACTTATAAGGTTGGCCTTCGATTCACGAACCTAATTAATTATATATTTATGTATTGATTAATATCTAATTTAACAAATAAAGTCAAATCTTAGTGTACCTCAATCCTAATGCTCGAGACTAATATGCAAAAGTTAATAAAATTTCATTTGACTCAAAATGAATTCCAAAGATTTATACATAATTAATTATAGTTAAATATTGTCATTTTATATTTTTACAAAATTTATTAGAGTAAATATAATATAATTTATAAAATTATACTAAGAATGATATTTGTAATAATAACAATATGTTCGCTAGAATAATTCTTCTGATTAAAATAATAATGTAATATTAATAATAATAACAAAATAATAAATTGATAATTTTATTAATTATAATAATCAAAGTAATAATTTGATAGTTTTTGACAAAAATATTAATTGTTTTTAGTTACTAACATAAATACTCATAATAATAATAATAACTATTATAATAGTCATAATGTTAACAATGATAATAATAGTAATAATATTTTTAAATAAATGATAATTAATGACTTTAATAATAATAACAATTAAAATAATAATTTTATAGTTGTTGATAAAAATATTGGTTATTATTAATAATAAAAGTCTTAATAATAATGATAGTAATTTTAATAACGATGATTTTAACGACGACGTAAAAAAATATTCATTTTTAATAATTTGTACAAAACTTTAATTGACTATAACTTCAAATCCGTCCGTCGAATCCATTCGACATCTAAATGAAAAGTTTATGGTTTTTCGCCACCTTTCCAAAAACATATATATCATATACCTTATCTTAACCGCAGGAGTAACTAATTCAGATTCTATCCTAAAATATATTTTGACAAAAATAAATATAAAAGCATGCATAATCCTAATTTCTCGAGCACTAGTCAGGGATACACTAAAAAAAAAAAAGTTAAGTTTAGAGTGCTCACGTATCAATATTGAAATTTAATATTGTAGGAAAAATAAGGAGACGCAACAGAGATAATAAACACTAGTTTGTCTCACGAGCAAAACCTCTGGGCATTACCCATAACCTCCATAGCTATAACCCATAATCTCCTTAGTTCTATCCCATTCATGGAACCATTTTTGGAAATGTTTGGGCAGGGCCTCGTCTTAGTATTTTATGATTAATTAGTGCTTATAACACTCTTAATCTTAAAATTAATGATAACATTAATCTTTAATCTAAATATTTATAACTAATATAAATAATAGTAATAGGAATTGGTAATACGGAGTAAGTTTACAACATGTATGCATGTGTGTTTTTTTTATTAAATCAGAAAACAGAAACATCGAATTAAATAGGGAGTTTGTGAAAATGATTGGTTCCAGCTCAAATTTTGTCTTTCTCGACCGACACAAGATTTTAATTTTATATATATTTATTTATTAAATTTAAATAATTAATTAAATATTATATTATATTTACGGTAATGGTAAAAATATATTTTTTACAAAATTTACTTTTACGTTGTCACTCAACTAAAGTCCCGGTTCCGATTTTCCAAATAAAGTTTCGTACGTAAAAAAAAACTAACCCTTTTAAGTTTAGTGACTCGTACCATTGTCAAAAATTAGATCTAAATTTATAGAAAACTAACCCACTCAAAATGCAACTTAATCTTTTGAGTGTTGTGGTCATTTACTTTTATAATTCAATGTCTCTTTATTTTTTTTTCAAAGTGTATTTATATCCAAAATGTTTTTAATTAAATAATATGTTTAATCATTTTGTAAAATAAATATATATATATATATAATGAATACGTTTTACTTAAATATTTATCCTTATAAAAATTACGGACCGTTAACGTTTAAAATTTGTCAAAAGGTTTCTAGAAAATTATAACTTTTAAGATAACGTTAAAACCTTTATTTTATTACAATGACTCATTGATAATTGACAAAAAGATTTTTAGATATCTATAAAACTATATTATCTTTTACCCTCGCCGATAAATATAATAATCTGATATCTAAACCTAGTGTTATATATCTAATACTTTGTTAACGCTATTAATACATATCGTATATACACATAGATGTTCGTGAATCGTCAGGCTTGGTCAAAAGGGTATCTAATCATCCAAATATAGATTTCAAACTTTCTAGACTCAATATTAGGGTTTTTGCTTATCGTGTCGGAAACATATAGAGATTAGGGTTTAAATTTGGTCGGAAATTTCCGGGTCGTTACACCCCACCACTTGTAGACTTTATGCCAAATATCCAAACTAACATTGCAAAGTAAAAGAGCATGGTCCACCGTCTCCACACACCCATCACAAATAGGACAACGAGTGGAATGAAGGTCTACACCTCTCTTATCAAGTTCCATCAACACCGGAAGTCTGTTCCTTTTGGCCCGCCATACCAAAACCTCTACTTTTTTTGGAACAAAATTGTTCCTCATCGTTTCAAGATTATTTGTAACGGGACCTAAAAGAAAATCATTAATTTTTCCGGATAGTACCTTAGTTATAAACCGTCATAGACCAACGCCAGCTATCATCAGATTCTGGATTGATTGCAGCATCAGCTAAGATGGCCCTGAGTTGCTCGAGCTCTGTTAAAGTCCTCCTGCTTGGTTGTCGTGTCCACCGCCACATCCCTGTGCATTTTAAACCATCCCATCTAACTCGATCATGAACCGAAGCATCGAGATCTGACTCTAATCTCGCTAATCTAGCAAACTTGAGCTTCAGGGGAACACTCGTGATCCAAGTGTCGTTCCAGAAAGAAGTATCCTTGCCATTCCCGACAACCTTTAATGTTTTTTTGTTTCAATAAGCAAGCGTTTCATTTGCGATTAGCGTCCCATCAATTATGTTCCTACCTTTTATGAAGGCACTTTGCTCAAAACCTACTAAATTAGGGACCACTTTTCTCAAACGGGTTGCAAGCAATTTCGCGGTGATTTTATAATAACTTCCAAGCAAACTAATAGGTCTATAATCATTCAGGCATAAGGGATCACACTTTTTCGGAACCAAAGTAATAAAAGAAGCATTACAACCTGCTGTAATTTCGCCATTCTCCCAAAAATTGTTTGTTGCCATGATGAGGTCCTCTCGAATGATGACCCAAAATTTCTTATAGAATCTCAAATTAAAGCCATCCGGGCCCGGGGCTTTTGTACTACCACACTCTTTGACCGCATTCCAAATTTCCGCATCACTAAACCGGACTTCAAGCTCTGTTGCCTCATTTGTCGTTAAACTGTGCTCACGTGGGCTGTTAAAGGGCTGTTGGCCCAACAAAATAGGCCTGCTGCTGTTTCTGTTACGGAACAGGTTACTAAAGTGCTTGAAAACTGCAGCTTTGACTTCAGTAGGACAATCGCTCCACACCCCATTTATATGCAACCCTCGTAGATTGGATTTATTGTATTTTCTTTGAATGGTAGAATGAAAAAACTTCGAATTTTCGTCACCCTCTAGTATCCAACGGATTCTAGCCTTCTGTTTCAGCATACTCGATTTTACTTTTTCTTTCTCGATCCATCTACGCCTACACTCGAGTGATAATGCTAAAAACGAACATATATTTCATAGCATTATCCCTCAAGAAAGACAAGCTTTTAGTTGCAATTGTTCTATTTACAAGTGATATTCGTTTAAATAATAAAAGGTGAAGACAAAAGACAGATTCGACGAATTGAAGACTCAAACGATCAAAAAGCTCAAAAGTACAAAATACAATCGAAGTGGTTCAAATTATTGATGAAAAACGTCTAAAAATTACAAATGTACAAGACGCGAAACGCAAAGTACAAGATATTAAATTGTACGCAAGGACGTTCGAAAATCCGGAACCGGGACCAAAGTCAACTCTCAACGCTCGACGCAACGGACTAAAAATTATAAGTCAACTATGCACATAAATATAATATAATATTTAAATAATTCTTCTAATTATTTATATATTATATTTATTTATAAAAACCGTCGGCATACAAAGAAACAAAGTCTTGTGAGCTGGAACAAGTGGCCATGCGATCGCATGGCCTGAAAGGCAAAAAGCTATGCGATCGCATGGCAGTAGGTGAAAGCCCACACTTCTATAAATTCGCGGTTTTTGCTCATCAAATATCCATCATCCTATCTCTCTATCTATCACTCGTATATATATATATATATATATATATATATATATATATATATATATATATATATATATATATATATATATATATTTATATTTTAATTTTAATTTTAATTTTAAAATTCTAATAATAAGGGTATGTTAGCGAATGTTGTAAGGGCGTAAGTCGAAATTCTGTCCGTGTAACGCTACGCTATTTTTAATCACTGTATATTATGGTTAATGTTATTTTTAATTTAATGTCTCGTAGCTAAGTTATTATTATGCTTATTTAAGCCGAAATAATCATGATGTTGGGCTAAAATATTTAAAATTGGGTAATTGGGCTTTGTACCATAATTGGGGTTTGGACAAAAGAACGACACTTGTGAAAATTAGACTATGGGCTATTAATGGGCTTTATATTTGTTTAATTAAATGATAGTTTGTTAATTTAATATAAAGATTTACAATTGGATGTACCTATAAATAACCATTTACACTCGATCGGACACGATGGGCGGGATATTTATATGTACGAATAATCGTTCATTTACCGGACACGGGAATGGATTAATAGTTAATAGACTTATTAAAACAGGGGTGAAATTATGTACAAGGACACTTGGCGTAATTGTTAACAAAGTATTAAGACCTTGTTACAGTTTAAGTCACCAATTAGTTGGAATATTTGACTTCGGATATAAGGATAATTTGACGAGGACACTCGCACTTTATATTTATGACTGATAGACTGTTATGGACAAAAACCAGACGGACATATTAAATAATCCAGGACAAAGGACAATTAACCCAAGGGAATAAACTAAAATCAACACGTCAAACATCATGATTACGGAAGTTTAAATAAGCATAATTCCTTTTATTTCATATTTAATTGCACTTTTAATTATCGCACTTTTATTTATTGTCATTTTATTTAATTGCATTTTTAGTTATCGTACTTTTTAATTATCGAAATTTTATTTTATCACACTTTTATTTATCGCAATTCCATTATCGTTATTTACTTTACGCTTTAAATTAAGTTATATTTATTTTTAATATTTTACATTAGGTTTTAACTGCGACTAAAGTTTTAAAATCGACAAACCGGTCATTAAACGGTAAAAATCCCCTTTTTATAATAATAATATTATTTATATATTTTTGTATTTTTACAAATATAGTTTTTAAAAATATAGCGTTAAGCTTGTTTAAAAGATCCGTGTGGAACGAACCGGACTTACTAAAAACTACACTACTGTACGATTAGGTACACTGCCTATAAGTGTTGTAGCAAGGTTTAGGTATATCCATTCTATAAATAAATAAATATCTTGTGTAAAAATGTACCGTATTTAATAGTATTTCCTTGTAAAAATTATAACTATTTTATACACCACCTCGCACACATCAAGTATTTTTGGCGCCGCTGCCGGGGAGCATTCTTGCTTAAACGCCGGAAGCGTAACGCTATATATATAAAAAAAAAATTAATTTTTAGTTTACTTTTATAAAAATACGCTTTTGTAAAAATACGTTTTAAATATTCAAAAATATAAAAAGAAAAAGAAAAATTATATATTTTTAATAGTTTGTTAAATATATAAGTTTTATAAATTTTCTCTATTTCTATTTTTAGTTTGTAAAAATATAAGTTTTATTTAATTTATATAAATACTTTTTATAAATATAAATACAGCAAAACAGAAAAAAATATATATATATAAAAGTATCGGTCCTGGTACTGTAGCAGCCCATATACTGGCCCGAAACCCTAGCTCATGCGATCGTATTGTAGTGACCCGAACTTTTCCATGTTTATATATATTAAATGAAATTGATATTTATTCGATTAAGTGTTTCCAACATGTTAAGCAATCAAACTTGTTAAGACTTGATTAATTGGAATAGGTTTCATATAGACAAATGACCACCCAAGTTGACCGGTGATTCACGAACGTTAAAACTTGTAAAAACTATATGATGACATATATATGGTTATATATATAGTTAACATGATATTATGATAAGTAAACATATCATTAAGTATATTAACAATGAACTTCATTTGTAAAAACAAGACTACTAACTTAATGATTTTGAAACGAGACATATATGTAACGATTATCATTGTAACGACATTTAATGTATATATATCATATTAAGAGATATTCGTACATCATAATATCATGATAATATAATAATTTAAAATCTCATTTGATATTATAAACATTGGATTAACAACATTTAACAAGATCGTTAACTTAAAGGTTTCAAAACAACACTTACATGTAACGACTAACTATGACTTAACGACTCAGTTAAAATGTATATACATGTAGTGTTTTAATATGTATTCATACACTTTTGGAAGACTTCAAGACACTTATCAAAATACTTCTACTTAACAAAAATGCTTACAATTACATCCTCGTTCAGTTTCATCAACAATTCTACTCGTATGCACCCGTATTCGTACTCGTACAATACACAGCTTTTAGATGTATGTACTATTGGTATATACACTCCAATGATCAGCTCTTAGCAGCCCATGTGAGTCACCTAACACATGTGGGAACCATCATTTGGCAACTAGCATGAAATATCTCATAAAATTACAAAAATATGAGTAATCATTCATGACTTATTTACATGAAAACAAAATTACATATCCTTTATATCTAATCCATACACCAATGACCAAAAACACCTACAAACACTTTCATTCTTCAATTTTCTTCATCTAATTGATCTCTCTCAAGTTCTATCTTCAAGTTCTAAGTGTTCTTCATAAATTCTACAAGTTCTAGTTTCATAAAATCAAGAATACTTCCAAGTTTGCTAGCTTACTTCCAATCTTGTAGAGTGATCATCCAACCTCAAGAAATCTTTTTTATTTACATTAAGATATCTTTCTAATATAAGGTAATACTCATATTCAAACTTTGATTCAATTTCTATAACTATAACAATCTTATTTCGAGTGGAAATCTTACTTGAACTTGTTTTCGTGTCATGATTCTACTTCAAGAACTTTCAAGTCATCCAAGGATCCTTTGAAGCTAGATCCATTTTTCTCATTTCCAGTAGCTTTATCCAGAAAACTTGAGGTAGTAATGATGTTCATAACATCATTCGATTCATACATATAAAGCTATCTTATTCGAAGGTTTAAACTTGTAATCACTAGAACATAGTTTAGTTAATTCTAAACTTGTTCGTAACAAAAGTTAATCCTTCTAAATTGACTTTTAAAATCAACTAAACACATGTTCTATATCTATATGATATGCTAACTTAATGATTTAAAACCTGGAAACACGATGAACACCATAAAATCGGATATACGCCGTCGTAGTGAAACTTGGGGCTGTTTTGGTTTGGATAATTACAAACTATGATAAACTTTGATTTAAAAGTTGTTCTTCTGGAAAAATGATTTTTCATATGAACATGAAACTATATCCAAAAATCAAGGTTAAACTCAAAGTGGAAGTATGTTTTCTAAAATGGTCATCTAGACGTCGTTTTTTCGACTGAAATGACTACCTTTACAAAAATGACTTGTAACTTATATTTCCGACTATAAACCTATAATTTTTATGTTTAGATTCATAAAATAGAGTTCAATATGAAACCATAGCAATTTGATTCACTCAAAATGGATTTAAAATGAAGAAGTTATGGGTAAAACAAGATTGGATATTTTTGATCTTTTTAGCTACGGGAAATGTTTAACAAATCTATACAAATCATATCCTAGTTAACTTATATTGTATTATACATGTATTCTAATATATTATGTAATCTTGGGATACCATAGACACGTATGCAAATGTTTTGACATATCATATCGACCCATGTATATATATTATTTGGAACAACCATAGACACTCTATATGCAGTAATGTTGGAGTTAGCTATACAGGGTTGAGGTTGATTCCAAAAACATATATACTTTGAGTTGTGATCTAGCCTGAGATGTGTATACACTGGGTCGTGGATTGATTCAAGATAATATATATCGATTTATTTCTGTACATCTAACTGTGAACAACTAGTTGTAGGTTACTAACGAGGACAGCTGACTTAATACACTCAAATCTTTAAAACATAATAAAAATGGTTGTAATTATATTTTGATCATACTTTGATATATATGTACATATTTGTATAGGTTCGTGAATCGATCCGTGGCCAAGTCTTATTTCCGAGGAAGGAAATATCTGTGAAAGTGAGTTATAGTCCCACTTTTAAAATCTAATATTTTTGGGATGAGAATACATGCAGGTTTTATAAATGATTTACAAAATAGATACAAGTACGTGAAACTACATTCTATGGTTGAATTATCGAAATTGAATATGCCCCTTTTTATTAAGTCTGGTAATCTAAGAATTAGGGAACAGACACCCTAATTGACGCGAATCCTAAAGATAGATCTATTGGGCCTAACAAACCCCATCCAAAGTACCGGATGCTTTAGTACTTCGAAAATTATATCATATCCGAAGGGTGTCCCGGAATGATGGGGATATTCTTATATATGCATCTTGTTAATGTCGGTTACCAGGTGTTCACCATATGAATGATTTTTATCTCTATGTATGGGATGTATATCGAAATATGAAATCGTGTGGTCTATTGTTACGATTTGATATATATAGGTTAAACCTATAACTCACCAACATTTTTGTTGACGTTTTAAGCATGTTTATTCTCAGGTGATTATTAAGAGCTTCTGCTGTCGCATACTTAAATAAGGACAAGATTTGGAGTCCATGCTTGTATGATATTGTGTAAAAACTGCATTCAAGAAACTTATTTCGTTGTAACATATTTGTATTGTAAACCACTATGTAATAGTCGTGTGTAAACATGATATTTTAGATTATCATTATTTGATAATCTACGTAAAGCTTTTTAAACCTTTATTGATGAAATAAAGGTTATGGTTTGTTTTAAAATGAATGCAGTCTTTGAAAAACGTCTCATATAGAGGTAAAAACCTCGTAATGAAATCAATTAATATGGAATGTTTTTAATCAATAAGAACGGGACATTTCAGTTGGTATCCGAGCGTTGGTCTTAGAGAACCAGAAAATTTGCATTAGTGTGTCTTATCGAGTTTGTTAGGATGCATTAGTGAGTCTGGACTTCGACCGTGTTTTCTTTAAAAATTATATATTATTAACATGTAAATATTATGTGATATATTAATCTCTTAACATGTTTGATATTGTGTGATAGATCTCTACCTCTAGCACAAATCTCATTGACTCACCTAATAATAATGAAGAGTCGAATATATATTGGCAAGATTCACAAGTTCCCGAAGAACCGGGAGAAGAGGAAACGGAATCGGAAGAAGAGGAACTAGAAGAAGAGGAACAAGAAGAAGAGGAACCGGAAGAAGAAGAGGTTCCGGAGGGGGGAATAGTAGGAACCACATAAAACCGGTCAAATAAAAGAAAATCCTCAACCAATGGACCAAAGTTAATAATGGTCAATGGTGTTTCCGCTAAGGAAGCAAAATATTGGGAAAATTACCAATTTTCTGATGAATCGGATCCTGATGAGGATTCCGATGATGTTATTGAAATTACCCCGACCCAATTTAATGAGGCAAAAGAAAATAATAAGGAAAAAGGTATCAAAATAGAGAAATCTGATTCCGACCCCGATGAACTTTATATGTAGCGTCAACACCCGTATTTTCAATATCATGACAATAACCTAGGAACCTCTAAACCACCAGGTTTTTCTAAACCAATGTGGAAAATGACGACTCATATTAGAGGAACACCATATATTCCTAGAAAATTAGAAAAACAAACCAAGTCCGAAGAAGAAGAAACCAGTGATTCAGATTAGAGGGTTGTAATCATGTTGTGTATTATATGTATTGTAGTGTGCTTGTACTTTTATGTTCTATGTAAAAATTGCTTGTATTGTTTGTTAATTATCTTTTACGAATCTAATCCTTGTCTATTTTACAGTATAAAAACAAAATGGACGTTAAGGGTAGACAACCGAATATTTTATAAGACTTACCAGAGGATATGATTGAGGAAATCTTGTCTAGAGTCGGTCAGAATTCATCAGCATATTTAGTTATGGCGAAATTAACTTGTCAAACATTTGACAGACTTTCCAGAAATGCCTTCATTTATAAAAGGCTTTCCTTTGATAGGTGGGGTATATCACATTGGGGAGACCGTAAGTTACGCCGTATTTTCTTTAAAGCGTTAAAAGCGGGGAACCCAAATGCAATTTTACGTTACGGGTTAAGAACCTATTTTGACTCAACATATCCCAACATAGGATTTTGTGAATTAGAAAGAGCTTCTAACATGCAACATAAAGAAGCATGTTATGCTTACGGGTTAGTGATGTTCGCTTCTTACCAAAGTGAGAAAAAGAACATCGGATTGCAACTTTTAAATAAAACTTTCCCACAAGTGACGGATTCAGTAGTTGGGGTGAGAAACAAGGTTTTTAGATTATTACGGGGCTGTTGGACATTACGAAACCCTCGTCCTTTTGATGACATTACAACATGCTGCCTAGCTAATGGTCATAACGGTTATTTTCCACAAGACCAAGGATGGGAAGTCGTCTTAGTAAAACCAGAATGCATGACTTGTTTCTGGACTTATGAATTACGTGCCTTTATTTCCTTTGCTGAACAACTTGCGTATTAACTAGATTTATCTTCAAAACTGTCCTGTATCATAGTGTACTATATTTCATGTTATATGTAATATAGCGAAGTTGTAAGTTTGAAGAATATTTGTAAGTGATATATTATTATAATCAGTTTTTCATATGGAATTGTAGTAGTTGAATTGTATATTAGCTACTAAGTATGAACTTAACGGGTAGGTAGTACCCGAATTTAAACTTATAAAACGCTAATATGAAGAAAAAGCTTTTATAAATGAGTTCATATTATGCTACGAGATACTATTGACTACTCTTAATATTCTGTATGATTAACTTGTTTCATTTGACTATTTTGAAGGAAATGGCACCGACTACTCGACACACCTTGAATATGAGCGAAGAGGAATTTCGTGCCTTTCTTGCTTCAAACATAGCCGCAGTATAGGCCGCGCTATATACTAACAATAACTCTGAATCTAGCAATACAGCTAACGTCGCAAGAAATCGTGTAGGATGCTCCTACAAGGAATTCACTGCCTGTAAACCTTCAGAATTTGATGGGACCGAAGGACCAATCGGATTGAAACGGTGGACTGAGAAAGTTGAATCGGTCTTTGCCATAAGTAAGTGTGCTGAAGGAGACAAAGTGAAGTACGCTACGCATACCTTCACAGGTATTGCGTTAACATGGTGGAATACCTATCTAGAGCAAGTGGGATACGCGCTACCGTGGTCAGCATTCAAGCACTTGATGAACGAGAAGTACCGTCCTAGAACCGAGGTCAATAAGCTCAAGTCAGAACTTAGAGGGTTACGAACACAGGGATTCGATATTACTTCGTACGAAAGACGATTCATAGAATTGTGCCTATTGTGTCCGAGAGCGTTCGAAGATGAGGAAGAGAAGATCGACGCGTTTGTGAAAGGGTTACTGGAGAGAATCCAAGAAGATATAAGTTCACACGAGCCTGCCTCCATACAAAAGGCATGTAGAATGGCTCACAAACTAGTGAACCAGATTGAGGGAAGAATTAAAGAAAAGGCGGGCGAAGAGGCCAACGTGAAGCTAGTCAAAAGAAAGTGGGAGGAAAACGGTGATAAGAGTCACCAAAACAACAACAACTATCCCAACAATCGCAACATCAATCGCAACTACAACAAATGGCAAAACAACAACAACTACAACAATCATTCCAATAACAATAACAACCGCAACAACAACAACAATCAGAAGCAGCTATGCCAAAGGTGTGAAAAGTATCACTCGGGGTTCTGCACTAAATTTTGCAACAAGTGTAAAAGAAATGGTCATAGCGCGGCGAAGTGTGAGGTCTACGGACCAGGGGTTAACAGAACGAAAGGAACAAATGGTGTCGGAACGAGTAATGGCGGAGCAAGTAGTGTCGGAGCAAGTTATGCCAATGTAGTTTGTTATAAATGTGGAAAACCGTGCCACATTATTAGAAATTGCCCGAACCAGGAGAATACGAATGGACAAGGCCGCGGAAGAGTTTTCAATATTAATGCGGTAGAGGCACAGGAAGACCCGGAGCTTGTTACGGGTACGTTTCTTATTGACAATAAATCTGCTTACGTTTTATTTGATTCGGGTGCGGATAGAAGCTATATGAGTAGAGATTTTTGTGCTAAATTAAGTTGTCCATTGACGCCTTTGGATAGTAAATTTTTACTCGAATTAGCAAATGGTAAATTAATTTCAGCAGATAATATATGTCAGAATCGAGAAATTAAACTGGTTAGCGAAACATTTAAGATTGACTTGATACCAGTAGAGTTAGGGAGTTTTGATGTGATAATCGGTGTGGACTGGTTGAAAGAAGTGAAAGCAGAGATCGTTTGTTACAAAAATGCAATTCGCATTATACGAGAAAAAGGAAAACCCTTAATGGTGTACGGAGAAAAGAGCAACACGAAGCTACATCTTATTAGTAATTTGAAGGCACAAAAACTAATAAGAAAAGGTTGCTATGCTGTTCTAGCACACGTTGAGAAAGTATAAACTGAAGAAAAGAGCATCAATGATGTTCCCGTCGCAAAAAAAATTTCCCGATGTATTTCTGAAAGAATTACCGGGATTACCCCCACATCGATCCGTTGAATTTCAAATAGATCTTGTACCAGGATCTGCACCAATAGCTCATGCTCCTTACAGACTCGCACCCAGCGAGATGAAAGAACTGCAAAGCCAATTACAAGAACTTTTAGAGCGTGGTTTCATTCGACCAAGCACATCACCGTGGGGAGCTCCTGTTTTGTTTATCAAGAAGAAAGATGGTACATTCAGGTTGTGTATCGACTACCTAGAGTTGAACAAACTTACCATCAAGAATCGCTACCCACTACCGAGAATCGACGACTTATTTGATCAACTACAAGGCTCGTCTATTTATTAAAAGATTGACTTACGTTCCGGGTATCATCAAATGCGGGTGAAAGAAGATGATATTCCAAAGACTGCTTTCAGAACACGTTACGGTCATTACAAGTTTATGGTCATGCCGTTTGGTTTAACTAATGCACCTGCTGTGTTCATGGACCTTATGAACCGAGTGTGTGGACCATACTGAAAGGACCCGTTCATATACATTATAAACGATTCACAATAGTTGATTACATCGCGAGGTATTTGACCTCTATATGATACATTTTACAAACATTGCATTTGTTTTTAAAAGACAAACTTTCTTTACATCGAAAATTGACAGGCATGTATACCATTTCATAATATCCACTATTCAACTATAAATTGACTTAATAATAATAATCTTTAATGAACTCAGTGACTTGAATGCAACGTTCTTCGAAATATGCCATGAAAGACTCCAATTAATATCGTTAAAATGAGTAAATGTACAGCGGAAGATTTCTTTAATACCTGAGAATAAACATGCTTTAAAGTGTCAACCAAAAGGTTGGTGAGTTCATTAGTTTATCATAATCATTCATTTTCATCATTTTAATAGACCACAAGAATTTCATTTCCAGTTCTCATAAATATACGTCCCATGCATAGAGAAAAAAATCATTCATATGGATTGAACACCTGGTAACCGATATTCACAATATGCATATAAGAATATCCCCATCATTCCGGGATCCTCCTTCGGACATGATATAAATTTCGAAGTACTAAAGCATCCGGTACTTTGGATGGGGCTTGTTGGGCCCAATAGATCTATCTTTAGGATTCGCGTCAATTAGGGCGTCTGTTCCCTAATTCTTAGATTACCAGACTTAATAAAAAGGGGCATATTCAATTTCGATAATTCAACCATATAATGTAGTTTCGATTACATGTGTCTATTTCGTAAAACATTTATAAAAATTGCGCATGTATTCTTAGCCCAAAAATATAAAGGGTAAAAAGGCAAATGAAACTCACCATACTGTATTTCGTAGTGAAAATACATATAACGTCATTGAACTAGTGCAAGGTTGGCCTCGGATTCACGAACCTAAATTAATTATATATAATTATATGTTGGTCAATATTTGTCTAACAATTAGGTTAGGTCATAGTGTACCACAATCCTAATGCTCGAGACTAATATGCAAAAGTCAACAAAAGTCAATTTGACTCAAAATGATTTCCAAAATTTATACATGATTATAATATATTTTAAATATCGTCGTTTTATATTTTTAATTATTTTTAAAAGATTTATTAGAGTAAATAATATAATTCATTTATTAATAAATAAAATTTTATATTAAAATTTATATAATAAAATATACTTTTATATATATTAAGTAATAAAATTTATAGGGTTCATTTAATATCATAAAGATAATATGATAGGTATTATTAAAGTAATTTATTACACGTAGTAAAATATGTTTGTATTACATATTTATTTGATAAAATAATATCTATAATGTTAGTAAGTAAAAGTTGTATTATTTTGTAATAATAATTATTATTATAAAAATATCAATATTTATAATTACTAAGATGATATTATGATAAAACGATAATTCTAATTATGATAACTTTAATATTTACGATAATTTTTAATATTATCTTTAAAATAATAATTCTATTTAAAATGATAATAAAAATGATATTTTATAGTAACAATGACATTTCTATTAAAATGATAATTTTTGTTAAAATGATAATTTTTGTTAAAATGATAGTTTTGATACTAACGATACTTTTAATAATAATAGTAATGATAAAAATAATAAGAACGATAATTTTTTCTAAATCAATATCTTATAATATTTTAATTTCATCATGATACTCTTACTCATTATTTCCTAATCGTTTCGTTTAATAGCTTTTAATCATCTTTTATATCGTGTTCATAATAATGATAATAATAGTAATCAAAATAATTAGGTGTTACTAATATTAGTTTTAATTACAATAATACTAATAATGATAATTACTATGACATTATTAACGATAATGATAATATAATAATAATAATAACAATAACCATTTTTAAATAATGATATATATATATATATATATATATATATATATATATATATATATATATATTAATAATGATAATAATAATAATAATGATAATAATAATAATAATAATAATAATAATAATTAGATAATAATAATAATAATTAGATAATAATAATAATAATACTAATTATAACTTTAATGATAATAACGATAGTAATAATAATAAAAAAACAATTTTTAATGATAAATCCTTTTATTGATAATAATAATAATAATAATAATAATAATAATAATAATAATAATAATAATAATAATAATAATAATAATAATAATAATAATAATAATAATAATAAGATAAAACTAGAACGACGATAATAACGACGATAATAATAATCATTTTTAATAATAATACAAAAATTCGATGGATTATAACTTCAAATCCGTTCATCGAAATCATTCGATATCTAAATAAAAAGTTTTTAATTTTTCGCTAGCTTTCCAACGACATGCATATCTTATACCTTATCTCAGTCGCATATATAACTAATTCATGATTCAACATAACCTAACTAAAGGCAATATCAAAAGTACAAACATGCATAATCCTATATACTCGAGCACTAGTCAGGGATACACTATTAGTATGTAAAAGTTAAATTATGAGTACTCACGTATCAATATTGAGATTCAATATTGCAGGAAAGGTACGTAGACGCAACGGAGATGATAAACACTATATTGACCTCATGAGCATACCCATGAACCATACCCAATCACCTCCATAGCTATAACCCATAATTTCCTTAATCCAATCCCACTCGAAAAACAATTTTGAAATCACTCGGACCGCACTCCGACGTAATATTTTATGTATACTAATAATATCTTGAAATAATACGGAGTAAATATATATATGTAAATCGATTGAGAGAGTTTAGAGAAAAATATTTTCAAGTTTCTATGAAATAATGAAACCTATTGAATTCTATTTATAATAGATTTTTGAATTATTAAAGTGAATTATTAAAATATGAATTATTAAAGTGAATTATTAAAGTATGAATTATTAAAGTGAATTATTAAAGTATGAATTATTAAAGTGAATTATTAAAGTTAAAGTAAAGTAAAAATAAAGTAAAGGTAAAGTTTAAGTATAGTAAAAGTATAAAACTATGTACGTATAATACGCGTATAAATATATATAATATTAATTTAAATCGTTATATATATTTAATAAAATAAAATATAAATATCGTTATCTTTATCATACTGGTTATGTAATGAGTTGTCAAAAGTGGTTCTAGATATTTATAAAAGTTATATACGTTTTAATAATAAAGTTCTTTTTAAACTGAAAACGTTTTTGTACGTTTGAAACTAAATCAAATAAATATAATAATTTTGTTTTCCAAAACCAAATATATTTTTAAGAATCATTTTGTTTAAAGGTTAAAATAATGGAAATCGTTATATCATAAAACGTTTTAGAAAAGTAGAATCATATATATTCATAATAGGTTTCAAGTTTTTAAATTACAGTCTGTTGGTGAAGCATGGGATAAAGTTCAAAGGTTAAATAAACGTATGAAATTATCTTAATGAAAAATGTCGAGTTATTTACTTGTCGATATCCAACATCTAAGTTAGTTACACTTCACGTTCTTACTTATAAATCAATTTACCATTTTCCGAATGTTGTAAAAAAGAATAGATTTCTTAAATCACAGTGGACCTCATAACATAGACCCGTAATCATATCACAATGTATCTGGTAAATTAATCATTTGATATTATCTTCTAATTCCATCGATAAACATATTGAAACAAATACGTTCATGTAAAGTATTATACGTTTAATACTTTATTAATATTCTCAAGTTATAATATATATGCATATATATATATACATATTTATTTATATATAACGGTTCGTGAATCGTTGGAATTTGGTCGAGGTTATAATGAATGTATGAACACAATTTAAAATTCTTGAGATTTAACTTAACAAACTTTGCTTATCATGTTGGAATAATATAAAGATAAAGTTTAAATTTTGTTGGAAATTTCGTTCCGAAATTTGAGTGGAAAGGTCATGAATGATAATAAGTATGTTTTCATGATGCATACAGGCTGAAAATTAGAGTTTTATCATTAGCGAATAATTTGGATAAACAATCCATTTATATGAAGAGTACGAATGAAGCTAACATAGAAGAGTGAAATGAGTAAGTGTAGATTCATCTTATCATTTGACGTAGATATGATTGATTTCCAGATTTCAAGGGATTTGAAGAAAATCTTTGTAATAAGATTTGATTCTCCGGTAACAAAGGGAATTAGGATCCGCTTTAAATGCGATCGTCGATTTTAATTGTTCTGTCGGAGATTTTCTTATAAATTCACCTCCTTCGTTTTCTTACAACTCACACCTTCTGTTGATGCATTTTATGAAAGTCCCTAGACATCTACCCACGTCCATTGCAGGTACAATAGTTTACAGGCCACCATGATCGTTCGTTATTATCCTATCCGTGTTTGTATGTGGTTACAGGAACTGCAGGAACGAGATTTGGATGTTTGACTATGTTAGACTTAGTCAGACATCCGAGTGAAGCCTCACTCGTACGGATGACAGGCTCATACGCACGGTTGATGCTGAGCTAAGTCACAATTACAACCTAAATGAGAAAACACGAGTGAGTGATCACCCGTACGGCTGATGAAGCCAACTCATATGTGTGATGGATGAATTATACGGGTGAGTCAATAGCAGGGGTATATAAAGTCTTATGTTCTTCATTTTAGGTTAAGCCTCTCATTTGTTACACACACTCAGATCTGGTGAGCTCCTCCGATTCTCTCTCAACCCAAATCACCCAGGTGGTGAATAATAGCTCTAAGTGTTGATCTAATCACAATTGATTTAGTTGTGGTATGACTAAATTAATCCCAAAAAGCTTAACCTATTCACTAGAGGGTTTGATTCACTTATTCCGTCATTGTGTGAGTTAAATCTGTTGATTTCTAAGTTCCTAGTCATGTTTCATCACCTTCTATTCTTTCCCCCTCAACTCATATTTTAAAGTATTCATCAATATGCTCCATCCAGTTCTGATTCTCGATATACTTCTAACTTTCATATCGGTCATTCTTCTTTTTCATCTACCGCCGGAAGAATCTATTTACTTCTACTATACTCTTGGGTTTATAGTGTTTCTAGTTCTCCCGTGTCTTTATATTGCTATATGCATCGATATATATGGTTTAAAACTTTTGGTTTGTCGTTAGGCTTTATATCTTCCCTTATATTTCAAAGTCTCTATTTCTATCTTCTATAATCATTGTCATCCACAGTTAATGCTCTCTTTTATTTGCTGCAATTTATACCCCAATTTCTATTTCGTAGTTTTGTCCTTTCGTTTCTTCTTCTTGCGATTAAGCACAACTTGTAATGGTCCAGAATTTGCAGATATGAATTTTGAAATGAACATTGTTAATGTTCTAGGAAGAAAATTGTAATGGCACGATCTTGACTTGTCAAATTACCAGAATACCTCAGAAAAAGCTGAATCATCAAGAAATATTTTCTTGATATTTTAGAGGTTAAATAGAATACACGAGTCGTATAACATGGCACATGATGATGTTATGATCTGTGAATCATCACGTTCCATTTAGAAACTCAGCATAAATTACTGTAATATAATCACGTTGATCAAGTGTCATTATATTATACTAACTCATGCTTCAGTTTCCAACACTACTTCAAAAATATTCATATTTTAAACTCAAAGGTTTACAGAGTATAGGAACTAAACAGTTTCCTTTTTGATGTAATACAGATAGCGCAAAGAGATAAATGATTCCAGATAAGAATAGTTATGGAAATATCTTCAGAAATATGGAGGATATTTATAATGAAAGATACGATGATATCTTAGAATTTCTAATATCAGAGGATGATGAAGTATGTTGTCTGTAAGGGTTTAGTGTCAGGAGCAAGGTATTCGTTAATGACTTCAGCAGACACTGAATCATTTGGATTCTTTGAAGGCAGGTTCAGTCTTTGTGATTTATCCACAGCCTCCTTCATACTTTGCTCAATCCGTTTTCCAGTTCCAAAACTTCTCTATTTCTGAGCTTTGCTAATACACTAATCTTTATCATCAAACTTTTTACTGCTAAGGTCGTTTACAGTTTTTGTTACTTCATCAGCATTTCGAGAATTAGTTCGCGGTTCAGAGTGTTTTTCAGAAACTTCACATTCGAAGTATGTAAGCCTTGGAAATAGACGTTATGTATAACTGTTGGCGTCAACATGCTGTGAGATTTCAAAATACTGATTTCTAATTCCCAATGATTCATATGGCAATTCTCGTTACAAGAGGCAGATGAGTAAATGATGAGGTTTCGATAAATATAAGGATTCTTCGGAATGCCCAAGATCAGTGAAGTTGTTGGTAAGTTTATTGCTAATGTGGTGGAATATGAAAGGTTCTCCGGTAACAAAAGGGTAATCACATATATCAAAATTATGATAAGGCTACTCCGAATGAAAAAATCGAAGTTGTCTTGCTGGAGCTGTGATATAATTTGCTACTTTGCAAAGGAATTGCAAGGTTATTTTTGCTAATAAATGCCAAAAGATCTGACACAGATATGTGTTGAATTGTGACTTTGGTTTCGAGAGCTTTTTAAGTACATAACTGTGGGTAATATGTGGTTGGATCATCATCTCGATTGCTCATTATTTGAAGTATCTTCAGAGATTTTCGAAGGGTTTGAACACAGATTGTAATCGTTTGTATAAATTTGATGTTCTAACACACTTTTGAAGTCAAAGTATAGCTTTGAAAGATGTAGGAATCTAAAAGTGATGGTACCGGTTATATCTCAAATTGAATTCTGAGATTTTAAAATCAGAATATGTAATTGGGTTTGAATGAGTATGGTTGTTTTGATTTCTATGAAAGAATGTATATTATTGTGAAAGTAGGAAGTATAATTGATAATTTGCTTAATCTGATTCGAAGAATGTAACATATTAATTGTGAATTTATATATATCTCTCGGGTATTACCTACCCATTAAAAAAAATTTCACAATTGATATTTTGTACATAAGAATTTTATTACAGTCTTTATGAAAATATATATGTATATATTCTTCTCAGATGTAACATAGATTTTAATGAGTTAATACTAAATTAAACTCATTCGATTTACGGTTGGAACTAGAATTGAATAATTCCTTGAAGGCTTTAGAGGTTACATAAGTATTTCTTCAATAATATTGAAATTATGAATCAATACTTCGTTATTTGTTGAGATATGATGTTGGTTTTTGTTAAATTCTTGTGAACTTCGCAAAGTACGAATGATGTTATCTGAAAAGTTTCGGTTACATCAATGATGAAGTGTAAAATCAAATATATACTTGATTTATTAGGAATTAGAATTTGTTGAATTGAGACAGAGATTGTAGTTAACGATGGTTAAGTCGCGGGTGAGGGACGTACATTATTGCATATTTGTAATATGAATTAACCGAGTAGTTAAGATTCACACACAATAGCTTAGCACGGAAAGATTTATTTTTTATTTCAAAATATATATATATAAAATATATATATAATTTCTTCAGAGGGAATGAGTTAATTCTTCATAACTTGTTGATACAATATACACGTTATTGATTCGTAATGATGTAAACAGTGATTCTTGAACTAACGGAGTTTGTGATATTATAGGTGTTGTTGATTCTGATGTTGACTGTACTGACGATGCTGGTGACGCTGACGGTACTGTTGATACTATTGGTAAAACAAGTTTAACTTGTTAATCACACACCTTTTTTGTCAGGGTTTCTGCTCTTCCTTCTATCATTTTGGTTCGCTTAACTGATTTATGGTTAGGGCTAGATTAGATAATCTCTAAGACTTTAGAGATTATATAATAGCCGCGGAATGTTTCTCCAATGAAGTTATGAATTAATACTTCGTCAGTTATTGTTGTTGGTACTCCTTGGTATCTATGGTGCGTATGACGTTGATGCTCGTGGGACAGATTGTGAAGTTGAGGTTTACAACGCGGTTGTGGTTGGAGGTGGTAATGGTACTGTTGGCGTTGATGATGGTGGTACTGGTTATGTTGCTGATGCTGCTGCTGGTATTTGTAATCTCTGCACCATATTCTCCAAAGCCACTACCCCAGCGCGAAGTTCGTTGACTTCTTCTATTATTCCAGGATGATTGTCGGTCGGAACGAGCGGATAAATAAAATCTAGAATTTGATGTAGTATATAATCGTGACGAGATACCCTGGAAATGAGAGAGAAAATGGTGTCTCGAACATGTTCGCCGGTAAGTGCTTCAGGTTCTTCGCCAAGAGGGCAATGTGGTAGATGGAAAGGATCGCCTTCTTCTTGTTTACAATGATTGAGGAGGCTACGAACCCATCCCCCAATTCATCCAGAATAGGTGATGACTGATTGGTTGATCCATTCCGGTCACACTGCTTTCGGAGCTTGAGTGAGATTCTATTTCGGAATCCGAGTGACTTGAACTGATGACAAATTCCATTTCATACGATTGGATAAAGGATTTTTCGATATAAAATGATTTTTCGGCTATCGGGTGGTATTCTATTTACATAGGATATCTATATATAGAGATCAAAAGATTTCATAGATTACGGAGGAATTTGCGGGATATGTCAGGCAAAGTTTAAAGTAACAGATACGATAAGATATGATTTAGCAGATACGCTAAGATATGAATTTTGTCTATACACTACTCATGCAATTAATGTAGCAAGACGTGTCTAGACTAATAATGATAAGCAGGTAATTTCCTATGGATGATAAGCAGATGATTTCCGACTAGAAATGATAAGCAAAACTTTTGACATGCAGACACGGTCGAAGTCCAGACTCACTAATGCATCCTAACGACTTATCAGTTAGACACACTAATGCAGACCTGGTTCGCTAAGACCACCGATCTGATACCAACTGAAAGGACCCGTTCATATACATTATAAACGATTCACAATAGTTGATTACATCGCGAGGTATTTGACCTCTATATGATACATTTTACAAACATTGCATTTGTTTTTAAAAGACAAACTTTCTTTACATCGAAAATTGACAGGCATGTATACCATTTCATAATATCCACTATTCAACTATAAATTGACTTAATAATAATAATCTTTAATGAACTCAGTGACTTGAATGCAACGTTCTTCGAAATATGCCATGAAAGACTCCAATTAATATCGTTAAAATGAGCAAATGCACAGCGGAAGATTTCTTTAATACCTGAGAATAAACATGCTTTAAAGTGTCAACCAAAAGGTTGGTGAGTTCATTAGTTTATCATAATCATTCATTTTCATCATTTTAATAGACCACAAGAATTTCATTTCCGGTTCTCAAAAATATACGTCCCATGCATAGAGAAAAAAATCATTCATATGGATTGAACACCTGGTAACCGACATTCACAATATGCATATAAGAATATCCCCATCATTCCGGGATCCTCCTTCGGACATGATATAAATTTTAAAGTACTAAAGCATCCGGTACTTTGGATGGGGCTTGTTGGGCCCAATAGATCTATCTTTAGGATTCGCGTCAATTAGGGTGTCTGTTCCCTAATTCTTAGATTACCAGACTTAATAAAAAGGGGCATATTCGATTTCGATAATTCAACCATATAATGTAGTTTCGATTACTTGTGTCTATTTCGTAAAACATTTATAAAAATTGCGCATGTATTCTCAGCCCAAAAATATAAAGGGTAAAAAGGCAAATGAAACTCACCATACTGTATTTCGTAGTGAAAATACATATAACGTCATTGAACTAGTGCAAGGTTGGCCTCGGATTCACGAACCTAAATTAATTATATATAATTATATGTTGGTCAATATTTGTCTAACAATTAGGTCAGGTCATAGTGTACCACAATCCTAATGCTCGAGACTAATATGCAAAAGTCAACAAAAGTCAATTTGACTCAAAATGATTTCCAAAATTTATACATGATTATAATATATTTTAAATATCGTCGTTTTATATTTTTAATTATTTTTAAAAGATTTATTAGAGTAAATAATATAATTCATTTATTAATAAATAAAATTTTATATTAAAATTTATATAATAAAATATACTTTTATATATATTAAGTAATAAAATTTATAGGGTTCATTTAATATCATAAAGATAATATGATAGGTATTATTAAAGTAATTTATTACACGTAGTAAAATATGTTTGTATTACATATTTATTTGATAAAATAATATCTATAATGTTAGTAAGTAAAAGTTGTATTATTTTGTAATAATAATTATTATTATAAAAATATCAATATTTATAATTACTAAGATGATATTATGATAAAACGATAATTCTAATTATGATAACTTTAATATTTACGATAATTTTTAATATTATCTTTAAAATAATAATTCTATTTAAAATGATAATAAAAATGATATTTTATAGTAACAATGACATTTCTATTAAAATGATAATTTTTGTTAAAATGATAATTTTTGTTAAAATGATAGTTTTGATACTACGATACTTTTAATAATAATAGTAATGATAAAAATAATAAGAACGATAATTTTATCTAAATCAATATCTTATAATATTTTAATTTCATCATGATACTCTTACTCATTATTTCCTAATCGTTTCGTTTAATAGCTTTTAATCATCTTTTATATCGTGTTCATAATAATGATAATAATAGTAATCAAAATAATTAGGTGTTACTAATATTAGTTTTAATTACAATAATACTAATAATGATAATTACTATGACATTATTAACGATAATGATAATATAATAATAATAATAACAATAACCATTTTTAAATAATGATATATATATATATATATATATATATATATTAATAATGATAATAATAATAATAATGATAATAATAATAATAATAATAATAATAATAATAATAATAATAATAATAATAATAATAATAATAATAATAATAATAATTAGATAATAATAATAATAATAATTAGATAATAATAATAATAATACTAATTATAACTTTAATGATAATAACGATAGTAATAATAATAAAAAAACAATTTTTAATGATAAATCCTTTTATTGATAATAATAATAATAATAATAATAATAATAATAATAATAATAATAATAATAATAATAATAATAAGATAAAACTAGAACGACGATAATAACGACGATAATAATAATCATTTTTAATAATAATACAAAAATTCGATGGATTATAACTTCAAATCCGTTCATCGAAATCATTCGATATCTAAATAAAAAGTTTTTAATTTTTCGCTAGCTTTCCAACGACATGCATATCTTATACCTTATCTCAGTCGCATATATAACTAATTCATGATTCAACATAACCTAACTAAAGGCAATATCAAAAGTACAAACATGCATAATCCTATATACTCGAGCACTAGTCAGGGATACACTATTAGTATGTAAAAGTTAAATTATGAGTACTCACGTATCAATATTGAGATTCAATATTGCAGGAAAGGTACGTAGACGCAACGGAGATGATAAACACTATATTGACCTCATGAGCATACCCATGAACCATACCCAATCACCTCCATAGCTATAACCCATAATTTCCTTAATCCAATCCCACTCGAAAAACAATTTCGAAATCACTCGGACCGCACTCCGACGTAATATTTTATGTATACTAATAATATCTTGAAATAATACGGAGTAAATATATATATGTAAATCGATTGAGAGAGTTTAGAGAAAAATATTTTCAAGTTTCTATGAAATAATGAAACCTATTGAATTTTATTTATAATAGATTTTTGAATTATTAAAGTGAATTATTAAAATATGAATTATTAAAGTGAATTATTAAAGTATGAATTATTAAAGTGAATTATTAAAGTATGAATTATTAAAGTGAATTATTAAAGTATGAATTATTAAAGTATGAATTATTAAAGTAAATTATTAAAGTTAAAGTAAAGTAAAAATAAAGTAAAGGTAAAGTTTAAGTATAGTAAAAGTATAAAACTATGTACGTATAATACGCGTATAAATATATATAATATTAATTTAAATTGTTATATATATTTAATAAAATAAAATATAAATATCGTTATCTTTATCATACTGGTTAAGTAATGAGTTGTCAAAAGTGGTTCTAGATATTTATAAAAGTTATATACGTTTTAATAATAAAGTTCTTTTTAAACTGAAAACGTTTTTGTACGTTTGAAACTAAATCAAATAAATATAATAATTTTGTTTTCCAAAACCAAATATATTTTTAAGAATCATTTTGTTTAAAGGTTAAAATAATGGAAATCGTTATATCATAAAACGTTTTAGAAAAGTAGAATCATATATATTCATAATAGGGTTCAAGTTTTTAAATTACAGTCTGTTGGTGAAGCATGGGATAAAGTTCAAAGGTTAAATAAACGTATGAAATTATCTTAATGAAAAATGTCGAGTTATTTACTTGTCGATATCCAACATCTAAGTTAGTTACACTTCACGTTCTTACTTATAAATCAATTTACCATTTTCCGAATGTTGTAAAAAAGAATAGATTTCTTAAATCACAGTGGACCTCATAACATAGACCCGTAATCATATCACAATGTATCTGATAAATTAATCATTTGATATTATCTTCTAATTCCATCGATAAACATATTGAAACAAATACGTTCATGTAAAGTATTATACGTTTAATACTTTATTAATATTCACAAGTTATAATATATATACATATATATATATATATACATATTTATTTATATATAACGGTTCGTGAATCATTGGAATTTGGTCGAGGTTATAATGAATGTATGAACATAATTTAAAATTCTTGAGATTTAACTTAACAAACTTTGCTTATCATGTTGGAATAATATAAAGATAAAGTTTAAATTTTGTTGGAAATTTCCGGGTTGTCACACATACCTTGACAAGTTTGTCATTATTTTCATTGATGACATACTTATTTACTTAAAGAATGACCAAGAACACGGTGAACATTTGAGAAAGGTGTTAGAAGTATTGAGGAAGGAAGAATTGTACGCTAAGTTTTCAAAGTGTGCATTTTGGTTGGAAGAAGTTCAATTCCTCGGTCACATAGTGAACAAAGAAGGTATTAAGGTGGATCCGGCAAAGATAGAAACTGTTAAAAAGTGGGAAACCCCGAAAACTCCAAAACACATACGCCAGTTTTTAGGACTAGTTGGTTACTACAGAAGGTTCATCCAAGACTTTTCCAGAATAGCAAAACCCTTGACTGCATTAGCGCATAAAGGGAAGAAATTTGAATGGAAGGATGAACAAGAGAAAGCATTTCAGTTATTGAAGAAAAAGCTAACTACGGCACCTATATTGTCATTGCCTGAAGGGAATGATGATTTTGTAATTTATTGTGACGCATAAAAGCAAGGTCTCGGTTGTGTATTAATGCAACGAACGAAGGTGATTGCTTATGCGTCTAGACAATTGAAGATTCACGAACAAAATTATACGACGCATGATTTGGAATTAGGCGCGGTTGTTTTTGCATTAAAGACTTGGAGGCACTACTTATATGGGGTCAAAAGTATTATATATACCGACCACAAAAGTCTTCAACACATATTTAATCAGAAACAACTGAATATGAGGTAGCGTAGGTGGATTGAATTGTTGAATGATTACGACTTTGAGATTCGTTACCACCCAGGGAAGGCAAATGTAGTAGCCGACGCCTTGAGAAGGAAGGACAGAGAACCTATTCGAGTAAAATCTATGAATATAATGATTCACAATAACCTTACTACTCAAATAAAGGAGACGTAACAAGGAGTTTTATAAGAGGGAAATTTAAAGGTTGAAATACCCAAAGGATCGGAGAAGCATCTTAATATTCGGGAAGACGAAACCCGGTATAGGGCTGAAAGGATTTGGGTACCAAAATTTGGAGATATGAGAGAAATGGTACTTAGAGAAGCTCATAAAACCAGATACTCAATACATCCTGGAATGGGGAAGATGTACAAGGATCTCAAGAAACATTTTTGGTGGCCGGGTATGAAAGCCGATGTTGCTAAATACGTAGGAGAATGTTTGACGTATTCTAAGGTCAAAGCTGAGTATCAGAAACCATCAGGTCTACTTCAACAACCCGAAATCCTGGAATGGAAATGGGAAAACATTACCATGGACTTCATCACTAAATTGCCAAGGACTGCAAGTGGTTTTGATACTATTTGGGTAATAGTTGATCGTCTCACCAAATCAGCACACTTCCTGCCAATGAGAGAAGATGACAAAATGGAGAAGTTGGCGCGATTGTATTTGAAGGAGGTTGTCTCCAGACATGGAATACCCGTCTCTATTATCTCTGATAGGGATGGTAGATTTGTTTCAAGTTTCTGGCAGACGTTGCAACAAGTATTGGGGACTCGTCTAGACATGAGTACTGCCTATCATCCACAAACTGATGGGCAGAGCGAAAGGACGATACAAACGCTTGAAGACATGCTACGAGCATGTATTATTGATTTCAGAAACAGTTGGGATCGACACCTACCATTAGCAGAATTTTCCTACAACAACAGTTATCATTCTAGTATTGAGATGGCGCCGTTTGAGGTACTTTATGGTAGAAAGTGCAGGTCTCCGATTTGTTGGAATGAAGTGGGGGATAGACAGATTACGGATCCGGAGATAATACAAGAAACTACCGAGAAAATCATCCAAATTCAACAACGATTGAAAACCGCCCAGAGTCGACAAAAGAGCTACGCGGACAGTAAAAGAAAAGATATAGAGTTTGAAATTGGAGAAATGGTAATGCTTAAGGTTTCATCTTGGAAAGGCGTTGTTCGATTTGGTAAACGGGAGAAACTAAATCCAAGGTACATTGGACCATTCAAGATTATAGACCGTGTCGGACCAGTAGCTTACCAACTGGAGCTACCTCAACAACTCGCGGCTGTACATAACACTTTCCACGTCTCGAATTTGAAGAAATATTTTGCTAAAGAAGATCTCACTATTCTGTTGGACGAAATCCAAATCAATGAAAAACTTCAATTCATTGAAGAACCCATCGAAATAATGGATCGTGAGGTTAAGAGACTTAAACAAAACAAGATACCGATTGTTAAGGTTCGATGGAATGCGTGTAGAGGACCCGAGTTCACCTGGGAGCGTGAAGATCAAATGAAGAAGAAATACCCGCATCTATTTCCAGAAGATTCGTCAACACTTTCAACAGCTTAAAATTTCGGGACGAAATTTATTTAACGGGTAGGTACTGTAGTGACCCGAACTTTTCCATGTTTATATATATTAAATGAAATTGATATTTATATGATTAAGTGTTTCCAACATGTTAAGCAATCAAACTTGTTAAGACTTGATTAATTGGAATAGGTTCATATAGACAAATGACCACCCAAGTTGACCGGTGATTCACGAACGTTAAAACTTGTAAAAACTATATGATGACATATATATGGTTATATATATATAGTTAACATGATATTATGATAAGTAAACATATCATTAAGTATATTAACAATGAACTTCATTTGTAAAAACAAAACTACTAACTTAATGATTTTGAAACGAGACATATATGTAACGATTATCGTTGTAACGACATTTAATGTATATATATATATCATATTAAGAGATATTCGTACATTATAATATCATGATAATATAATAATTTAAAATCTCATTTGATATTATAAACATTGGGTTAACAACATTTAACAAGATCGTTAACCTAAAGGTTTCAAAACAACACTTACATGTAACGACTAACGATGACTTAACGACTCAGTTAAAATGTATATACATGTAGTGTTTTAATATGTATTCATACACTTTTGAAAGACTTCAAGACACTTATCAAAATACTTCTACTTAACAAAAATGCTTACAATTACATCCTCATTCAGTTTCATCAACAATTCTACTCGTATGCACCCGTATTCGTACTCGTACAATACACAGCTTTTAGATGTATGTACTATTGGTATATATACTCCAATGATCAGCTCTTAGCAGCCCATGTGAGTCACCTAACACATGTGGGAACCATAATTTGGCAACTAGCATGAAATATCTCATAAAATTACAAAAATATGAGTAATCATTCATGACTTATTTACATGAAAACAAAATTACATATCCTTTATATCTAATCCATACACCAATGACCAAAAACACCTAAAAACACTTTAATTCTTCAATTTTATTTATCTAATTGATCTCTCTCAAGTTCTATCTTCAAGTTCTAAGTGTTCTTCATAAATTCTACAAGTTCTAGTTTCATAAAATCAAGAATACTTCCAAGTTTGCTAGCTTACTTCCAATCTTGTAGAGTGATCATCCAACCTCAATAAATCTTTCTTATTTACAGTAAGATATATTTCTAATACAAGGTAATACTCATATTCAAACTTTGATTCAATTTCTATAACTATAACAATCTTATTTCGAGTGGAAATCTTACTTGAACTTGTTTTCGTGTCATGATTCTGCTTCAAGAACTTTCAAGCCATCCAAGGATCCTTTGAAGCTAGATCCATTTTTCTCATTTACAGTAGCTTTATCTAGAAAACTTGAGGTAGTAATGATATTCATAACATCATTCGATTCATACATATAAAGCTATCTTATTCGAAGGTTTAAACTTGTAATCACTAGAACATAGTTTAGTTAATTCTAAACTTGTTCGCAAACAAAAGTTAATCCTTCTAACTTGACTTTTAAAATCCACTAAACACATGTTCTATATCTATATGATATGCTAACTTAATGATTTAAAACCTGGAAACACGAAAAACACCGTAAAATCGGATATACGCCGTCGTAGTGAAATCGGGGGCTGTTTTGGTTTGGATAATTAAAAACTATGATAAACTTTGATTTAAAAGTTGTTCTTCTGGGAAAATGATTTTTCTTATGAACATGAAACTATATCCAAAAATCAAGGTTAAACTCAAAGTGGAAGTATGTTTTTCAAAATGGTCATCAAGACGTCGTTCTTTCGACTGAAATGACTACCTCTTACAAAAACGACTTGTAACTTATATTTCTGACTATAAAACTATAATTTTTCTGTTTAGATTCATAAAATAGAGTTCAATATGAAACCATAGCAATTTTATTCACTCAAAACGGATTTAAAATGAAGAAGTTATGGGTAAAACAAGATTGGATATTTTTGATCTTTTTAGCTACGGGAAATGTTTAACAAATCTATACAAATCATATCCTAGTTAACTAATATTGTATTATACATATATTCTAATATATTATGTAATCTTAGGATACCATAGACACGTGTGCAAATGTTTTGACATATCATATCGACCCATGTATATATATTATTTGGAACAACCATAGACACTCTATATGCAGTAATGTTGGAGTTAGCTATACAGGGTTGAGGTTGATTCCAAAAATATATATACATTGAGTTGTGATCTAGCCTGAGACGTGTATACACTGGGTCGTGGATTGATTCAAGATAATATATATCGATTTATTTCTGTACATCTAACTGTGGACAACTAGTTGTAGGTTACTAACGAGGACATCTGACTTAATACACTCAAATCTTTAAAACATAATAAAAATGGTTGTAATTATATTTTGATCATACTTTGATATATATGTACATATTTGTATAGGTTTGTGAATCGATCCGTGGCCAAGTCTTATTTCCGAGGAAGGAAATATCTGTGAAAGTGAGTTATAGTCCCACTTTTAAAATCTAATATTTTTGGGATGAGAATACATGCAGGTTTTATAAATGATTTACAAAATAGACACAAGTACGTGAAACTACATTCTATGGTTGAATTATCGAAATCGAATATGCCCCTTTTTATTAAGTCTAGTAATCTAAGAATTAGGGAACAGACACCCTAATTGACGTGAATCCTAAAGATAGATCTATTGGGCCTAACAAACCCCATCCAAAGTACCGGATGCTTTAGTACTTCGAAAATTATATCATATCCGAAGGGTGTCCCAGAATGATGGGGATATTCTTATATATGCATCTTGTTAATGTCGGTTACCAGGTGTTCACCATATGAATGATTTTTATCTCTATGTATGGGATGTATATTGAAATATGAAATCTTGTGGTCTATTGTCACGATTTGATATATATAGGTTAAACCTATAACTCACCAATATTTTTGTTGACGTTTTAAGCATGTTTATTCTCAGGTGATTATTAAGAGCTTCCGCTGTCGCATACTTAAATAAGAACAAGATTTGGAGTCCATGCTTGTATGATATTGTGTAAAACCTGCATTCAAGAAACTTATTTCGTTGTAACATATTTGTATTGTAAACCATTATGTAATAGTCGTGTGTAAACAGGATATTTTAGATTATCATTATTTGATAATCTACGTAAAGCTTTTTAAACCTTTATTGATGAAATAAAGGTTATGGTTTGTTTTAAAATGAATGCAGTCTTTGAAAAACGTCTCATATAGAGGTCAAAACCTCGCAACGAAATCAATTAATATGGAATATTTTTAATCAATAAGAACGGGACATTTCACGCATGAGCCCGAAGGCAAATATTCATGCGATCGCATGACTGTGTCTGACACACCACAGTCGACCATCCAACAGCAATCATTACGGAGTATAATTATTAATTATAAAACCCTAATTAGGTTTTTAATTATTTATTATTTAAGTTTTAGTTTTTATTAATTTGTATTATTTAGATAAATTAGTTTTATTAAATTATAAAATTAATAGTTTTATAAAATAATTAATATAAAAATAATATTTTTATAAAAATTGTACTTTTTACAACTTTAAGTTTATTTTTATATTTTTGTATCTTTTTATTTGTTTTAGCGTAATTTTTGTATTTTTCGCTCGTATTTAGTTTTAAGACATAGTTTTTGCCATAGTTATTTTTATTTTTAGATTTTTAGGCTTTGCCGTAAAATCCCTTAAGTGCTTTTTCTTTAGATTGAGATTTCGGTGCTCTAGAATTTTGCGACGCCATTTTTATATTTTAGTACCTTTTTAAGTTATTGCCGTTTTGGATATAGAATTTCTTTAAGCTTTAATACCTTTAGACGTAACTTTTAATTCTTAGTTTTTAGTTCCTTTTTTCGTTTCGACGCGCTACTTTCTAATTTTATTTTTCGACTTTTTATTTTTTGACGTTTTTCGACGCGCTCTTTTTCTTTCTTATTTCTCGACATTCTAGTTTTTAGGACATAGAATTTTCTATTTCTTCTCTAAATTTCTTTAAAATTTCAACGAAAAATTATTTTAAGCGGTTAAATTGATAGACATCCAAATTTTTTGCTTCGTAGTAATAGTTGGATTTGTTAGTGGCTGAGTTGTGAGCTTCCGATTTAAAGGGTTCTGGCTCCCTGCTGTATCTATTGGCTATTCGAAACATGGGCAAAAGCAGAAAAGTCTATTAATTTGATAACTTTAATAATTTTTATTTTTTATATCTAATAGGATATTCAGTGAATGCACCGAGCAAAACGTTCACCACCTTTTGTACGTTCACCACCTGTAACTCGATCAAGACATCTAGCAAATATTGTCGCCGTTGATTTTTCTTTAGAATCATCATCCAGTCAACCAAGTACTCCAATTCAAATTTCTGATAATCCATTTTTTGAACCCGACCTCACAATTGAGAATCCGGAGAATATTCAGGGACGATTTCGAGATCCTGAACCATTAATTTCTCCTCCGGAACCACCAATAATTCAAACAGAGATTTTTGAGGAACCAACCATTAAATCAGAATCCTCTAGTGATTCAGATTCAACAAATTCAATTATGGAGAATCTGGAACCTCTAAGTATGGAAGACCGAATGAGAGCTAAACGCACTGGTCAAGGTCACGCAATTACTCAACCTGACATCAATGAGCCAGATTATAAAATCAAAGGACAAATCCTACACATGGTGACTAATCAATGTCAATTTAGTGGTGCACCGAAGGAAGATCCAAACGAACATCTTCGTACCTTTAATAGGATCTGTACACTATTTAAAATCCGAGAAGTGGAGGATGAACAGATATATCTCATGTTATTTCCCTGGACTTTAAAGGGAGAAGCCAAAGATTGGTTAGAATCGTTACCTGAAGGGGCGATTGATACATGGCCGTGAGGCTTCAAGGAGAAATTGTTACGTTCACACAAAAGCCAAACGAAACTCTATATGAGGTGTGGACCAGATTTGGAAAGTTATTAAGAGGATGTCCGCAACATGGTTTAGACACCTGTCAAATAGTACAAATATTCTACCAAGGATGCGACATCACTACACGAAAAGACATCGATATAGCAGCTGGTGGTTCCATTATGAAGAAAACCGCAACTGACGCTTACAAAATTATTGATAACACTGCTTCCCACTCACATGAGTGGCACCAAGAAAAAGATATCGTTAGATCATCTAAAGCAGCTAGAGCCGATTCTAGCCATGACTTAGATTCCATTTCCGCAAAGATAGATACTGTCGAAAGACGAATGGAAAAGATGACTAAAGATATTCACTCAATACGAATTAGTTGTGAGCAGTGTGGAGGACCACATTTGACAAAAGATTGTCTCAGTATTGAACTAACAATGGAACAAAGAGAGAATGTTTCATATATAAACCAAAGGCCTGTAAATAATTATCAGAATAATTATCAACTGCCAAGACCAATCTACAATCAAAACCAGAATTATAACCGAAATGTTCCATACAACAACCAACAAGGTCCAAGTAATCAACAAGTATCCAACAATACTTACAATCAACAAAGACCTATTTTTTCAAACAAACCACCACAAACCGATGATAAAAATCCAAATTTAGAAGACATGATATCAAAGCTAGTCGAATCTCAAACTCAGTTTTTCACATCTCAGAAACAAACCAATGAACAAAATGCTCAAGCATTTAGAAATCAACAAGCTTCTATTCAAAATCTGAAACAAGAAGTGAGCAACCTAGCAAGATTGATATGTGAAAGAAAACCGGGAAGTTTACCAAGTGATAAAAATGCTAACCACCGGAATGAAACAGCTAAAGTCATTACCACAAGAAGTGGTATTACACTTAAACCACCTGAAATACATGTAATTTCTGATGACTCTATTCCTACTCCACAAGAACCACAATCTGAGCAAGATAAGGAAAAAGAACCGGTAGTTGAGAAGGTTATTGAAGATAACACAGTTAAGGCTAAACCTTATGTTAAACCATACCAACCACCACTTCCTTACCCGAGTAAAATGAGAAAAGAGAAACTTGAAGCCGAGCAATCCAAATTCTTGGATATGTTTAAACAGATAAATGTCAATCTTCCTTTCATTGATGTGATTTCAGGAATGCCTAGATATGCTAAATTTCTGAAAGATCTAATCACAAATAGAAAGAAAATGGAAGAACTCTCGGCTGTTACTATGAATGCTAATTGTTCTGCAGTGCTGTTGAATAAGATACCAGAAAAACTATCAGATCCAGGAAGTTTCACAATTCCATGTTTTCTGGGTAGTCTTAGTTCAATAGAAGCATTGGCAGACTTAGGTGCTAGTATAAATCTAATGCCGTATTCACTATACGCTAAACAAGACCTTGGAGAATTGAAACCAACACGAATAAGCATACAACTAGCCGATCGATCAGTAAAATATCCTAGAGGGATAATGGAGAACATGCTAGTTAAAGTTGGTACTTTAGTATTTCCAGTAGATTTTGTTATTCTGGATATGGAAGAAGATTCTCGAGTTCCTCTCATATTAGGAAGACCATTCTTAAACATGGCTAAAGCAATAATAGACGTGTTTGGTAAGAAACTGACCCTAAGTATAGAGGACGAGAGTGTTACCTTTTCTGTTGATAGAGCAATGCAACAACCGCAATCTGCAGATGATACATGTTATTATATTCAAACTATAGATTCACATGCAGAATTGTTACAAGAATTTCCAGAATTACAAGGAACAGGAGAATGTTCTTTAGGAGAATAAACTGAACCAATTGATGAAACTGAAATGTTAGCTACACTTATGGCTAATGGATATGAACCAACAACAGAAGAAATTCAAATGCTAAAAGAAGAAGATAGATATAGATATAGATATAAATCATCGATAGAAGAACCACCGACATTAGAGTTAAAGCCACTTCCAAACCATTTGAAATATGCTTATTTACATGGTGAATCTGAATTACCTGTAATAATATCGTCTTCTCTTACTGAAAATGAAAAATCTAAACTCATTTCTGTGCTAAAAGCTCATAAACCAGCTATTGCATGGAAAATTCTTGATATTAAAGGAATAAGTCCTTCGTATTGCACACATAAAATCCTTATGGAAGAAGGTCATAAAACGTATGTGCAACGCCAACGAAGACTAAATCCTAATATGCAAGATGTTGTTAAGAAAGAAATTATTAAATTGCTTGATGCAGATTTAATTTATCCAATCTCTGATAGTCCATGGATAAGCCCAGTTCAATGCGTGCCTAAGAAGGGTGGCATGACTGTCATCACAAATGAGAAAAATGAGCTTATTCCTACTAGGACTGTAACAGGATGGCGTGTTTGTATTGATTATAGAAATTTAAATGACGCCACCAGAAAAGATCACTTTCCCTTACCTTTTATTGATCAAATGTTGGAAAGATTAGCCGGAAACAGTTACTATTGTTTTCTTGATGGTTTTTTCGGATACTTTCAAATTCCAATAGCACCCGAGGACCAAGAGAAAACCACATTCACGTGCCCATATGGTACTTTTGCTTACAAACGCATGCCATTTGGACTTTGAAACGCCCCTGCAACCTTTCAAAGGTGCATGATGGCAATTTTTCACGACATGATAGAAGAATGCATGGAAGTTTTCATGGATGACTTTTCATTCTTCGGTGATACTTTTGAAACATGTCTAGTTAATCTTGAACGAATGCTTATTAGATGCGAACAATCAAATCTAGTACTTAATTGGGAGAAATGCCATTTCATGGTTAAAGAAGGCATCGTTCTTGGTCATAAAATTTCAAAGGAAGGAATTGAAGTGGATAGAGCTAAAGTAGATGTAATTGCTAAACTTCCGCATCCCACTAATGTTAGAGGAGTTAGGAGTTTTCTAGGGCATGCCGGTTTTTACCGACGTTTCATAAAAGATTTTTCTAAAATTGCTACTCCTATGAATAAACTCCTAGAAAAGGATGCTCCATTTATCTTTTCAGATGAATGCATCAAATCTTTTAATATACTTAAAGAAAAACTCACTAATGCGCCGATCATGATAACTCCAAATTGGAATCTACCATTTAACTAATGTGCGATGCAAGTGATTTTGCAATGGGAGCCGTTTTAAGACAAAGGATTGAAAAACGATTTCAACCTATATATTATGCTAGTAAGACGTTACAAGGAGCACAAACGAATTACACAACTACTGAAAAAGAACTCCTTGCTATTGTTTTTGCTTTTGACAAATTTCGTTCATATCTCGTTCTAGCTAAAACGGTGGTCTATACCGACCATTATGCTCTTAGATACCTATTTTCGAAACAAGATGCCAAACCAAGATTAATCCATTGGATCTTACTCTTACAAGAGTTTGATATTGAAATCCGAGATAAAAAGGGAGCAGAAAATCTCGCCGCTGATCATCTTTCTCGTCTTGAAAATCCTGAATTAGAAGTTCTAAATGAATCGACCATACAAGACAACTTTCCTGATGAATATCTATTGAAGATAGATTATAATGAAATTCCATGGTTTGCAGATTATGCAAACTACTTAGTATGTGGATTCCTTGAAAAAGGATTGTCGTACCAAAAACGAAAGAAATTCTTTAGTGATATAAAACACTATTTCTGGGAAGATCCACATTTGTTTAAAAGTTGTCCCGATGGAATAATACGCCGATGTGTATTCGGAGATGAAGCTAGTCAAATCTTAAACCATTGTCACACAGGACCAACAGGAGGGCATTATGGGCCTCAACTTACAGCAAGAAAAGTTTACGATGCTGGATTCTATTGGCCTACAATTTTCAAAGACGCACACCTTCTTTGCAAATCCTGTGATGCTTGTCAAAGGGCCGGGAAAATAAGTCAACGTGATGAAATGCCACAAAATGTCATTCAAGTATGTGAAGTATTTGACATTTGGGGTATTGACTTTATGGGTCCATTTCCAAAATCTCATAATAATCTATATATTCTCGTTGCCATTGATTATGTATCTAAATGGGCGGAAGCACAAGCTCTCCCAACTAACGATGCACGAGTTGTAGTCAATTTTTTAAAACGTCTTTTTTCTAGGTTTGGAACACCGAAAGCCTTAATAAGTGATCGGGGTACTCATTTTTGTAATAATCAACTTGAAAAAAATCTCAAAAGATATGGAGTAACTCATAAAATCTCCACTGCTTATCATCCACAAACAAGTGGACAAGTTGAAAATACCAACCGAGCATTAAAACGTATTCTAGAGAAAACCGTAGGATCAAATCCGAAGGAATGGTCCATGAAATTGGAGGATGCACTCTGGGCTTTTAGAACAGCCTACAAAACTCCAATTGGAACCACACCTTTTAGACTTGTTTATGGAAAAGCATGTCATCTTCCAGTAGAAATTGAACACAAAGCATTTTGGGCTTTGAAGACATGTAATCTTGATATACATGAAGCTGGACGTCTACGTTTAAGTCAACTAAACGAATTAGAAGAATTAAGACAAGAAGCATACGAAAATTCGTTAATCTATAAGGAAAGAACGAAGAAATGGCATGATAAAAGAATCATAAGTTCAAAAGAATTTAAGGAAGGAGATAGAGTTCTTCTTTTCAATTCACGATTCAAGCTATTTCCTGGAAAATTAAAATCAAGATGGTCTGGACCATTTATAGTCAAAAGAGTTTTCCCATACGGAACAATAGAGTTAATAAATTCAAATGGGATTGAATTTAAAGTTAATGGTCACAGAGTTAAACATTACATAGATAGTCCAATGGAAGTTGAAGATGAAGTTAATCACAATTTCAACACCACAGCTAACTAAGTGTGGGGAGATTCAAATTTTTTTAGGGTAATATGTATTTCTGTTAGAGTTAGATTTTCTGTTTTCGTGTAGTTCTCGAGAATGGAATCCGAATGGTCTTTCCCTAGCAGACCCTAAAGAACTAGTCTTCTCCCCCCATTTTGAATTTTTATTTTTTTTAGGTTTTACGAGATGAAGACTTCCTGTGAATTAAACCATGGTCTAATGCTACACGCTTTGATCACTAAACGTAATAATGACACCCTTCCAAGTGAATTGGTATCATTAATCAGAGGTAAATTGGACGGAGTAAGAAAAGAATCCAGGAACGAAAATAATAAGTTACAGTTTGGTAAAGGAAAATCAAAATCCGCAGCAAAAAGAAGAGCACGACACCTTGAAAGATGTCACAAATGCGGAAAATGGTCACACGAAGGTAAATGTTCAAATAATCAAACATATTCCAATACCGAATTCGTTACTTTATGCAGAGATGGGCCATTCATATGTTTCGAAGAAAAAACATTGAATGCTCGAGGTTACGCCTATGTAGCTATGGAAAACCAATTAGTCCGACTATCTTATGAGTGGGCTAAAGCAGGTCACTGAGAATTCTATCTCACAGGTAAGTTTGTACAAATTTTATTTTTATTTTTATTGCTTTGAACCTTTTGATAATAAACGCTAATTTGTTCGCTATAAAGTATTAAATTGGTATTTGATAAAATTAGGTCTTGCGACCGAAATTATTGATATCATACAAAAATTTATTACATCACTGCGAAATTTACCGTTTATTCTTAAGGTATAAATATCTTTAATCAATCAACCCAAAATATTTCAAAAATTCGTCAGGAGTAAAACTAGGTAATATAGCCGAAATTACTTTACCGAAAAGAGGGGCGTATATTTTTGATAATATTTGATTGATTAAAGTGGGATAAAAGACCAAAAAGATTTTTAATTTTTAATTTTATTATGTTTTTAAATTTAATATATTAATATTAAATTATTAATGTAACTTTTTAAATTAATATATTTAAAATTGTAAATATTTGAAATATTAATATTTTTAATATAAGTTTGTATGTATAAAAACAAAAATATAATTTAAGTTTGGTGTGAATTTTTAATATGAAATTTTAATTTTATGCATTTTAAATTTAAGTTTGGTGTGAATTTAAAAACAAAAATTTACTTTATTTCGCTAAGTTAAAAATTGATTTCTAAAAATTCGTCGTGAGTTGAAGACTCGGTCTTTGAACCGAAATTGCTCTATACAAGGGAGGGACGAGAACTTTTATTATCATTATTTTTAATCTTATTGAACTAAAGTATGTCAAAAACATTTAAAAAAACCCAAAAATCTTTACTTTTAAAATCGCGCTTTGAATTGACAAATTTTAAAATTTTGTCGAGGGACGGACTAGGACAACGATCCGAAACGCCCTCATCCTAAAAAGAAACAAATTTTTAAAAATTTTATTAATTATTTGTTTTATAAGTTATAAGGTTTTTTATAAAAAAAAAAAAAAAAATACCAGACCCATGCGATCGCATGGGTTTTGAACTTCAACTCCATGCGATCGCATGGAGCTGTATTTCAGCTCAGGATCAAAAGGCAGTCGACTGGTTCTGTCTTCACACCACAACACACAAACATCCGAAAATACCCCAAAATCCTCTCTAAAATTTGCAATTTTTCACCGTAATTCGTCAAATTTCTTGCTCTAATCATGCCTAGGTTCGGATTCTTCAACAAAAAGGTAAAAATTACACCCCTAAACTCATAAATTTTCTAGTTTTTGTGATAATTACCAATATTGTACCTAATTTAATTTTGTTAATTTCTAGTGTAATTAGTGTTAAATTGTTAGTGTAACGACCCAACCCGTATTAAAACCGGCCCATAATTTTTTTTAATACGCTTTAAATAATACTTTAGGTCCCATTACACAATTTCCAAAACATATTTGTTACCAAAGTAAGTTCAACGAACTTAAAACATACATTAATAATTTAAACTCCCTAATACAATGGTTCATTAATTAAATCGTAAACCGGTTATAATCATTATGACCCGACTAGTTACGTTTACACAAAACCGAGCATGGTGATTTGGGACTACGCTACCCAAATCCTAATCGAGTCCAAAAGCAAGATCTTCTTAGCAACCTAGCCAGGATCTCTAATCCCCAAGCTTACCCGAGCCGCCAAGCATGCAAACCTATAAAACTGTAAACAACGAGAGGGTAAGCTAACGCTTAGTGAGTAAAAATCTACTACATACATATATATGCATAAAATGGACACGCCACACCAATAATCAAAATACTGCATACCGGAGCATCCAAGCATAAAGGCAAGCTAAGCTAAGCATACCATATAATCACTAAGCAGCAAGCTAGTAACAACAACCATAAAGTAAGTCACCAACGACTATGTGAACAACGCCAATAAGCTACACCCGGAGGGTTAGCTACATCACAACAATACATTAATATAACCCGAAATTTAACATGCTACACTACAACGCGTAATCATGATTAACCGAAATTCAAAGGGAACGATTCTCGCGAGTGAACCGTTAGCCACGCAGACGCCGCTAGTATGCATCACTAGCCCCTTGAGTGGTATCGTCACCCGAACTTAAGACCACCCGTTACGCTCAATGTGGTATCGATCGCCCGAACTTAAAACCCACATTTCACGCCACACACACACACGAGGATATGGTATCGAACACCCGAACTTAAAACCCGTATCCTACACATTACTCATGATAATAAGGTATCGACGCTCGAACTTTAAACCCTTATTACATGAAAAGTACAATGTGGTATCGATCGCCCGAACTTTAAACCCACATTACATCCACACACACGCACACAGTGATATGATATCGAACGCCGGAACTTTAAACCCATATTATAAGTCAACACGATGTGGTATCGCATACCCGAACTTAAAACCCACATCGCATTTCGTACAAGTAAATACATTACATACACACATGTATAATTATTCCACTCACAACCACGTGTGATAACGTACACCCAAAGTGTGTACTTCGCCAAAGGTGGTCAACCAAAACGCACAACTGTGCCAATTGGACCCATACACAAGTCCATCAAATCCACCTATATGTGAAGTGAGTTCTATAACCGAGAACCACTTCACCCGACCCGCACCCATCCTACACATACATATGCACATAGGATATTAACACTCACCTTGTCGCCTTGAAGAAATGCTTCCCAGTAATCCGCAACTCGTCAATGGAAAGTACCTAATCCATTATCACAAATTCAACAACACACTTAGATTGGATCTACAAACCAACCCAATTCGACACTTAGTGCAATTTCGACCCAAATGCACTTTTAAGGACAAACCGGGCCCCAACTAACTAATAATCACTAACACAAGTGATAATGGTCCTAATATGCCAATTAAACCCGAACACAAGCGTTAAACACTTATCGTTCTCAAAATCGCCCATAAACCCTAATTTTGACTCTAGTCAAAATTAGTCAACCACGAAAACCCTAAAAGTCTCCAAAACACCAATAATCACTAATGCTAGTGATTGTACACCATTTACAAGTCTTAAACATGGTTAAATCATTAACCAACCCAAAACCCGCCTTTAACACTTATAAACCCGAATCTTGGTGTTAATCTCTAATTAACAACTAAATGGGTTCCTTCTATGAATCATACAATCAAAAGCCCCAAATTTGAATGATGAACAGGAAAATGAAATTCGGAGTTAGAGCTTACCACTAGTATCACCGTGTAGCCAAGAACGAGGAGAACAAACTTGTCAACTACGCCAAAGATCAAAACCCGCTTCTTCCTTTCCAAAATCCCACTTGAATCACTTGAGGATTTTAAGTTTTGAGAGGAAAATAGGAAAGAAAAAGAAAAAGAAAATAAAGAAAATGAGTGAGTGGATGAGGTTAAAGCCTCAAATCCGGCTCAAACGTGAAAAGACCAAAATGCCCCTCACTTTACCTAAATATTGCGAAAAAAGGAACCAGTTCGCCCACATTGCCGCGCCGCGGCCTTAAATGTCGCGCCGCGACATTTGCCTAGGTCTGGGATCATTTTTTGTCAAGCTTCTGATCTGGATTCCAGTTAAATGCCGCGCCGCGGCCTCATTTGTCGCGCCGCGACACACAGCGTGATCTGAGTCATTTTCTTGCATACAAGACCTCAACACCCGAACATGTCCCGAACCCTTCATACGCCTATCGTACATACACAATACACCTATAAATCATATACGGGGAAAACGGGGTGTTACAACTCTCCCCCACTTAGATTCGATCACGTCCTCGTGATCCTAGTCACGAACCCAAACGGACCACACTTCACGGTCCTCAAACATAAGTCTCAACCAACTTTCCTAAGAAATTCTTCCCAATGAATTACCTTTACCAACTAAATCGTCACCCGCGATTTATCAATTCCACAATCCGAGCACTAAAACTTGCTCAATCCCTCACATCGGGAAACTCAACCAATCTCTTACTAAGATATCGATCCCTTAGCGTACCCTTACCGAGTACAACGCTAAAAGCAACCAGTCTAAACCTAAGGTCAACAACCAGAAATGATGAAGAGCGAACCAAACGAATCCTTACGGATAACACCAATCATTAAACATCCTTTGTAATGCGCAATACGACCAATACGCAACTACCGTACAACATCACAAGCAACGGCTAAAAGCGTTATCGCCCAAAACGACCATGGCAACGCTAACCCAAGGTGTACAAAATCGAATATCGTCACACCTGTAGCAACAGGTGAGCGAAACACGGCTATCGCATCACTAATCATACAACATGGTCCTCACGACCCCACCATTTGAAATGTCCCGTTCTTATTGATTAAAAACGTTCCATATTAATTGATTTCGTTGCGAGGTTTTGACCTCTATATGAGACGTTTTTCAAAGACTGCATTCATTTTAAAACAAACCATAACCTTTATTTCATCAATAAAGGTTTAAAAAGCTTTACGTAGATTATCAAATAATGATAATCTAAAATATCCTGTTTACACACGACCATTACATAATGGTTTACAATACAAATATGTTACAACAAAATAAGTTTCTTGAATGCAGTTTTTACACAATATCATACAAGCATGGACTCCATTTCTCGTCCTTATTTAAGTATGCGACAGCGGAAGCTCTTAATAATCACCTGAGAATAAACATGCTTAAAACGTCAACAAAAATGTTGGTGAGTTATAGGTTTAACCTATATATATCAAATCATAATAATAGACCACAAGATTTCATATTTCAATACACATCCCATACACAGAGATAAAAATCGTTCATATGGTGAACACCTGGTAACCGACAATAACAAGATGCATATATAAGAATATCCCCATCATTCCGGGACACCCTTCGGATATGATATAAATTTCGAAGTACTAAAGCATCCGGTACTTTGGATGGGGTTTGTTAGGCCCAATAGATCTATCTTTAGGATTCGCGTCAATTAGGGTGTCTGTTCCCTAATTCTTAGATTACCAGACTTAATAAAAAGGGGCATATTCGATTTCGATAATTCAACCATAGAATGTAGTTTCACGTACTTGTGTCTATTTTGTAAATCATTTATAAAACCTGCATGTATTCTCATCCCAAAAATATTAGATTTTAAAAGTGGGACTATAACTCACTTTCACAGATTTTTTTACTTCGTCGGGAAGTAAGACTTGGCCACTGGTTGATTCACGAACCTATAACAATATATACATATATATCAAAGTATGTTCAAAATATATTTACAACACTTTTAATATATTTTGATGTTTTACGTTTATTAAGTCAGCTGTCCTCGTTAGTAACCTACAACTAGTTGTCCACAGTTAGATGTACAGAAATAAATCGATAAATATTATCTTGAATCAATCCACGACCCAGTGTATACGTATCTCAGTATTGATCACAACTCAAACTATATATATTTTGGAATCAACCTCAACCCTGTATAGCTAACTCCAACATTCACATATAGAGTGTCTATGGTTGTTCCGAAATATATATAGATGTGTCGACATGATAGGTCGAAACATTGTATACGTGTCTATGGTATCTCAAGATTACATAATATACAATACAAGTTGATTAAGTTATGGTTGGAATAGATTTGTTACCAATTTTCACGTAGCTAAAATGAGAAAAATTATCCAATCTTGTTTTACCCATAACTTCTTCATTTTAAATCCGTTTTGAGTGAATCAAATTGCTATGGTTTCATATTGAACTCTATTTTATGAATCTAAACAGAAAAAGTATAGGTTTATAGTCGGAAAAATAAGTTACAAGTCGTTTTTGTAAAGGTAGTCATTTCAGTCGAAAGAACGACGTCTAGATGACCATTTTAGAAAACATACTTCCACTTTGAGTTTAACCATAATTTTTGGATATAGTTTCATGTTCATAATAAAAATCATTTTCTCAGAATAACAACTTTTAAATCAAAGTTTATCATAGTTTTTAATTAACTAACCCAAAACAGCCCGCGGTGTTACTACGACGGCGTAAATCCGGTTTTACGGTGTTTTTCGTGTTTCCAGGTTTTAAATCATTAAGTTAGCATATCATATAGATATAGAACATGTGTTTAGTTGATTTTAAAATTCAAGTTAGAAGGATTAACTTTTGTTTGTGAACAAGTTTAGAAGTAACTAAACTATGTTCTAGTGATTACAAGTTTAAACCTTCGAATAAGATAGCTTTATATGTATGAATCGAATGATGTTATGAACATCATTACTACCTTAAGTTCCTTGGATAAACCTACTGGAAAAGAGAAAAATGGATCTAGCTTCAACGGATCCTTGGATGGCTCGAAGTTCTTGAAGCAGAATCATGACACGAAAACAAGTTCAAGTAAGATCATCACTTGAAATAAGATTGTTATAGTTATAGAAATTGAACCAAAGTTTGAATATGATTATTACCTTGTATTATAATGATAACCTACTGTAAGAAACAAAGATTTCTTGAGGTTGGATGATCACCTTACAAGATTGGAAGTGAGCTAGCAAACTTGAAAGTATTCTTGATTTTATGAAACTAGAACTTTTAGAATTTATGAAGAACACTTAGAACTTGAAGATAGAACTTGAGAGAGATCAATTAGATGAAGAAAATTGAAGAATGAAAGTGTTTGTAGGTGTTTTTGGTCGTTGGTGTATGGATTAGATATAAAGGATATGTTATTTTGTTTTCATGTAAATAAGTCATGAATGATTACTCATATTTTTGTAATTTTATGAGATATTTCATGCTAGTTGTCAAATGATGGTTCCCACATGTGTTAGGTGACTCACATGGGCTGCTAAGAGCTGATCATTGGAGTGTATATACCAATAGTACATACATCTAAAAGCTGTGTATTGTACGAGTACGAATACGGGTGCATACGAGTAGAATTGTTGATGAAACTGAACGAGGATGTAATTGTAAGCATTTTTGTTAAGTAGAAGTATTTTGATAAGTGTCTTGAAGTCTTTCAAAAGTGTATGAATACATATTAAAACACTACATGTATATACATTTTAACTGAGTCGTTAAGTCATCGTTAGTCGTTACATGTAAATGTTGTTTTGAAACCTTTAGGTTAACGATCTTGTTAAATGTTGTTAACCCAATGTTTAAAATATCAAAAGAGATTTTAAATTATTATATTATAATGATATTATGATGTACGAATATATCTTAATATGATATATATACATTAAATGTCGTTACAACGATAATCGTTACATATATGT